>NC_133362.1:29060095-29176726 GCF_049309525.1 Garra rufa | reverse complement strand
CTGATGTTTGCATAGCTGCTGTCACCTATGCTGTCAAGCCTGTGTTATACAATAAACACCAAGCGAGTTCATTATCCTTACCTTAATCACACGGGTGACTTTGAAGCTAAATAATGTTGTTGACCCTAGCCACACCAGATCACATGTCCCACCAATGGCTTGCGAATGACGGGTGAAGTCATTATGACTCAAGGAAATAGAAAGTCAGGTTGAGAGTGTATTCCCTCTCAGAGTAACCTTGGCATCACACTGAGGCTGGAGTGTGGCTGATTGCTTGTGGAAAACACTCATCAGTTGAAAGAGTGACCTTGGTGTGGCATAATGACACTTTGTGAAGAGGCAGGTGGTGCGAAGAGGACTCGCTGCAGACAGCTGCTCGTTCGGCTCCCGCAGAGACATTCTTCCGATTATCTTTGGAACACGGCAAACGCGGTCCGTGGCGGGAAGGTTACGCTTCACGTGGACGAGACAACGGCCTTTTCCTATAATGGAGGAGCCGTAAAGTGTTCATTTACAGTGATGCATGCCTCAGGTCAACAAAGTCTTTCTGATTACCTTTAATGGAGTTCTCGGATTCGCACATCCTGTCTCAAAGTGCAGGATTCATCAGGGTTAATCATGCAAGCAGTTCACCTGCCAAAGATCACAATAATGAGTTTGATTTTCCATTAGCCGAGAGCACTTTAGCCTTCTCCTCATCTGCACTTGATTTGATTCAGCCCTGCAATTAATTCACTTGAGACAGACAGCTCTCCTCAGCGGAAAACATTTTGTTCTTTTAAAGATGTTGTCCTATTATTATGTACAGTGTGTGCTGTAAATAAATGCAGGTCATTTAAATACTGGGTCAAGAAGGTGAATTTGAACTTTGATATTTTGAAAAGGTAATTGAGGAAGCAAATTACGCTAACAATCATGTCATTGTTGTGGCAATCTATCTATCTATCTATCTATCTATCTATCTATCTATCTATCTATCTATCTATCTATCTATATATCTATCTATCTATGCATTCATTCATTCATTCATTCTGTTTAGCTATTGTATTTTATTCAGTTACAATTCTTTTTTGAATCTTACCACAGATCATATGTGGAAGTTATTAGCTCTCATACATACTTTGAGAATGTGTTCAGGAATTGAGCTTTGAACTCATCGGGGTGGCCAGTATTCAATAATAGACTTAAGAGGAATCTCTGATGTGTAAAACATCAACAAATGCTGTCTAAATTACACAAGGGCTCAAAAGGCCTCCACTCCTTCTCAGAGCTTGTTCTAAATACAATTTGAATGATGAATGTGGCCTGCAGCATTATGAGTCTGATCAAACTACACTGCTCAAAAAAATAAAGGGAACACTAAAATAACACATCCTAGAACTGAATGAATGAAATATTCTTATTAAATACTTCGTTCTTTACATAGTTGAATGTGCTGACAACAAAATCACACAAAAATTATCAATGAAAATCAAATTTATTAACCCATGGAGGTCTGGATTTGGAGTCACACTCAAAATTGAAGTGGAAAAACACACTACAGGCTGATCCAACTTTGATGTAATCTCCTTAAAACAAGTCAAAATGAGGTTCAGTAGTGTGTGTGGCCTCCATGTGCCTGTATGACCTCCCTACAACGCCCGGGCATGCTCCTGATGAGGTGGCGTATGGTCTCCTGAGGGATCTCCTCCCAGACCTGGACTAAAGCATCCGCCAACTCCTGGACAGTCTGTGGTGCACGGTGGCGTTGGTGGATGGAGTGAGACATGATGTCCCAGATGTGCTCAATTGGATTCAGGTCTGGGGAACGGGTGGGCCAGTCCATAGCATCAATGCCTTCGTCTTGCAGGAACTGCTGACACACTCCAGCCACATGAGGTCTACCATCGTCTTGCATTAGGAGGAACCCAGGGCCAACCGCACCGGCATATGGTCTCACAAGGGGTCTGAGGATCTCATCTCGGTACCTAATGGCAGTCAGGCTACCTCTGGCGAGCACATGGAGGGCTGTGCGGCCCTCCAAAGAAATGCCACCCCACACCATTACTGACCCACTGCCAAACCGGTCATGCGAGGAGGATTGCAGGCAGCAGAATGTTCTCCACGATGTCTCCAGACTCTGTCACCTCTGTCACGTGCTCAGTGTGAACCTGCTTTCATCTGTGAAGAGCACAGGGCGCCAGTGGCGAATTTGCCAATCTTGGTGTTCTCTGGCAAATGCCAAACGTCCTGCATGGTGTTGGGCTGTAAGCACAATCCCCACCTGTGGACGTCGGCCCCTCATACCACCCTCATGGAGTCTGTTTCTGACCGTTTGAGCAGACACATACACATTTGTGGCCTGCTGGAGGTCATTTTGCAGGGCTCTGGCAGTGCTCCTCCTGTTCCTCCTTGCACAAAGGCGGAGGTAGCGGTCCTGCTGCTGGGTTATTGCCCTCCTACGGCCTCCTCCACGTCTCCTGATGTACTGGTAGATGTTTTGTTGTTGTTATTTTGCCCTTGTCCTAGACACAGACTTTCAGTCTTAAAGGAGACATCGGATGCAAAATTCAGTTTTACACAACCAACCTACAATGCTAAAAATCCATCCACTCCTTTTTTATTCCTTAAAAAACCTAAACACTTTCTATTATCAAGCCGTTTTGATTTTATGAGTGTCATATTGCTCCAGCCCCGCCCACGACTGCTGTTGGACTATCCCATATTAGCATATTTCCGCCCTCAGCTAGAAGAAAATGGCTGTCTGCCATTTTCTTTGTGCTCAAGCAGCTGTAGCATCGTCTCGTAAGCAGTGCAAGTGTTTTGTAGTTGGATGTAAAAGTGAACAGAAGTCCTTCATTTTTTCCCAACATCAAAGCAGCTGAGGAAACAGTGGAGTAGTTTTGTTTTTGATGGTAACGCATCACTGAATACACAAAAAAGGGTGGGGTGAGCAGAGCTCATTATCATTTAAAGGGACATGCACTGAAACAGGTTGCTGTGAACAGAGCTGTTTTTGACCAGATATAAAGGGTGTTATTTGACATGACCATTGAGGAATTTTAACCAAAGTATGTTGCAGATATTTAATGAAGACCCTAAAGAGTCATACCATGTGGAAAATGAGCATCTGATGTCCCTTTTAAACTATGGACATTCGTTACAAATGATGAATACAAACACATAATAAGTGCAAAAAAAAGAACAATTTCAATATATACTGTGAAAAAAATTACATCAGTCCCTCGGTTGTCATTTCTATCACAGCCAACAGTTTTGCCACTGTTAAAAGTTAATATACTGATGAGGTCAAAAGTTTACATACAACTTGCAGAATCTGCAAAATGTTAACTATTTTACCAAAATAAGAGGGATCATACAAAATGCATGTTGTTTTTAGTACTGACCTGAATAAGATATTTCACATAGAAGACATTTACATATAGTCCATGAAAAATTTTAGAAAAATGAGCCAGTTCAAAGTTTACATACACTTGATTCTTAATACTGTGTTGTTACCTGAATGATCCACAGCTGCTTTGTTTGTTTGTTTGTTTAGTAGCTGTTCATGCGTTACTTGTTTGTCCTGAACAGTTAAACTGCCTGTTGTTCTTCAGAGATCATTCAGGTCCCACAAATTCTTTGGTTTTTCAGCATTTTTGTGTATTTGAACCCTTTCCAACAATGACTGTGTGATTTTGAGATCCATCTTTTCACACTGAGGACAACTGAGGGACTCATATGCAACTATTACAGAAGTACTTATTTTAAAAGTAACCTATTTTGTCTTCTGGGAAGCATGTAAGTATCTTCTGTAGACTCTGAAGGGCAGTACTAAATAATAAAAAAAAGATATTTAGGCAAAATAAGAAAAATGTACACATATTCATTCTGTTCAAAAGTTTACGCCCCTGTTTCTTAATGCATTGTTTCCTTCTGAAGCATCAGTGAGTGTTTGAACCTTCTGTAATAGTTGCATATGAGTTATTTAGTTATCCCCAGTGTGGAAAGATGGATCTCAAAATCACTGTCATTGTTGGAAAGGGTTCAACTACACAAAAATGCCGAAAAGCCAAAGAATGTGTGGATCCTGAAAGATTTTTCTAAAGAACAGCGGGCAGTTTAACTGTTCAGGGCAAACAAGGGACTCATGAACAACTATCACTAAACAAACAAACAAACACAGCTGTGGAACATTCAGGTAACAACACAGTATTAAGAATCAAGTGTATGTAAACTTTTGAACAGGGTCATTTTTATAAATTTAACTATTATTTTCTATTGTGAACTATATGTAAACATTTTTTTATGTGAAATATCTTATTCAGGTCAGTACTAAATAAAAATGAACATGCATTTTGTATGATCCCTGTTATTTTGGTAAATTAATGAACATTTTTTAGATTCTGCAAGGTGTATGTAAACTTTTAACCTCAACTGTATGTGGTCAACATGAAATGAACAGTGTAAATGAGAGCATTCTTAAGATGAAATGTGAGGAAAATATATAAAAATTTCATTTTAAAGAATATTTGTATGGTTTTTCAAACAAGCTGTGTTTGTCAATTATGCAAAAAAAGTGTGAACATATTTTTAAATTGCATGTATTTCGGATACATGATGCAAGATAAATGTCTTACCAGTCTTAGCAAGACAAAAGTCAATTAATCAATCAAATGTAATTTCCTTTACCATCGTTTGCACCACAGAATGAATATAAAATAAGAAGAGCTTGTTTTCTAAAATTTCTCATGGTCAAACAGTGACGTCAACTGCTGTGATATTGACAGACACCGAGGTTTGTTTGGTAAGTGTCGGAGCGCTCCTATCAGGATGCTGCTCCTCACCTGCTGCACTTCAGAGTCCTCTTCTTTGAAGCTCACTTCCTTCCCTTTCTCTCGTCTCTTCCTTCTCCCCACAGGCATCACCATAGCCAGTGCTCTTATTGATACGTCTCAGCAGAGGGCCGGCGACTTCAAAGACAAGGGCTTGAGTCTAAAGAGCCGTAAACAGCAGCACACGGTGCACCAGGGAACCTGTGTTTGAACCAGCCGACTGACCTCACTGGACACACTGGTTCTCATCTTTTTTTCTCCTTCTCTACTGCTAGAAGTAGATGGTGTTGATGAGAGGGGAGCTCTTGAAGTGTAAATGACAAAGGAGGGTCGAGACATTAGTAAGTCCGTGTGTGGCTCATCCTGAATTGCACGCTCCATAGTGGAGCTCGTATTCCCTCAGTATTGCTTGAACCTCTGTGGAGGACATCTGCATTTTGATTGCGCCCACTGGGTTTCTGTTTTTCAACAGCTGTTTCTCAAAAAGGGAGGGAGTGTGTCGATGAAACTCACTCGGACCTAAAATAGGAACAGGTTTCAGGCCAGAATTAATCATCTGATCACGTATATAGAGGCATTCAGAATAAACCTGGCTCCACTTTCAGGGTTTTGTCTTGTTATTCAGTGAACTGTCTGTTGATGACTTTTTAATAGACTAATTATCGTTAACCGAGGACTGTATTTGGTACATATGGTGTTTTGTAATGGTCTGGGTCTGTGGCAAGTTTAATTTCAGAGATTAGATTGGATTTGTCTTGCCGAATTGACGTTTGTGTCTCCTAGTAGCCATACACAAATTCAACCACATGAAATTAAAACTGGAGTTTTGTGGCTTTCAGTCCATGTATTTTAGATTTGAGGTTGTCTATGTGCTACACTGAAAAGATTTAGATTTTAAAATTTAACTTTAATTTCAAACAAAATAATTACAAAGAGCAACAAGTAACATTGAATTAAACTTTTTTTAATAGAGACTGTAGTCGTCTTTTCTTGTAAAATATACTCTAATAATCTTTCATTTATACCTTTGAAAAAATGGTGTATATGCTGACTAAAATTCACTTTTTTTAGCAGACGTACTCTACCAATATACCATTAGAGTCCTTTTTTATTTTTTAAGAAATACATTTTAATCAGCAAGGATGCATTAAATAGTTGACCCAAAAATTAAAATTCCCCTATGATTTACTCACCCTCAAGCCATCGTAGGTGTGTATGACTTTCTTTTTTAAGACAAATTCGATCAGAGTTATATTAAAAATCCTGGCTATTCCAAGATTTATAATGGCAATGAATGGCTGTTCATATTTTGAAGTCAAATAAAGTGCGTCTATCAATCATAAAGTGCTCCACACAGCTCCAGGGTGTTAATAAATGCCTTCTGAAGTGATTTGATGCATTTGTGTAAGAAAAATGTCCAATTTTGTAAACTGCAATATCTAGCTTTCGCTAACTGTCGTACATTTGTACACAAGAGAGTGACATTCCAGCAGATGACGTAGGACTTAGGTGTAGCGTACAGTCTTAAAAATAAAGGTCCTTTAAAAGATTCTTCACAGTGATGCCATAGAACAGGGGTTTTCAAACCTGTCCTGGAGCCTCCCCTGCCCTGCACATTTTGTATGTCTCCCTTATTAGGCACACCCAATTCAGGTCTTGCAGTCTCTACTAATGAGCTGATGATTTGAATCAGGTGTATTAGATGAGAGAGACAAGCAAAATGTGCAGGGCAGGGGAGGCTCCAGGACAGGTTTGAAAACCCCTGCCATAGAAGAACCATTTTTGGTTTCACAATGAACCATTCATTCTAAGGTTCTTTAAAGAACTATCTCTTTCTTACCTTTTTATAATCTGAAGAACCTTCTTTCGTCACAAAGAACCTTTTGTGAAACAGAAAGGTTCTTCAGATGTTAAAGGTTCTTCATGGAACCATTTAGACAATAAGGGTTCTTCTATGACATTGTGAAGCACCTTTATTTTTAAGTGAGAATTTGCTAGTCTCATGAGAACCAAGTTTTGTTTACAGCAAAGAAAAATCAGTTTCCTCTTGGCTTGTGTTAAAATTCTCTTTACAAATCCTCAAATTGTCCTTCTAATTCACAACTGTTTATTTTGTTTTTGCTCTCTGCACTTCTGTGTTCGCCAATTTCTCGTGAACACACATACAACAGTTAGTGAAAGCTAGAGATTGCGGTTTATAAAGTTTGAAATATGGATATTTTTCTTACACAAATGCATCGATTCACTTCAGAAGACTCCACTTATTAAAGGTTGTATCAGCGATTTCTAGCCTAAAACATAAAGTGTCAATCTCAGCTGACCTTTCTTCACGATCCGCTCGCTGCCTGCCCCATAAATTGTCTGTGAAAAAACCGCGTCTCTCTGGTCAGCCTAGGGTCCGAGATATGCCAAAAAAACAATCGGCACTACCAACCTTTCCACACATAAACAAACAGTGTTCCAACCAATCAGCATCAGGGGTTTGGTGTTGTGGACTTTCCTACTGGTGCAGGGATGTGAGGGAGGCGGAGCGAAAGTCCACAACACCAAACCCCTGACGCTGATTGGTTGGAACACTGTTTGTTTATGTGTGGAAAGGTTGGTAGTGCCGATTGTTTTTTTTGGCATATCTCGGACCCTAGGCTGACCAGAGAGACGCGGTTTTTTCACAGACAATTTAGGGGCAGGCAGCGAGCGGATCGTGTAGAAAGGTTAGCTGAATTTGACACTTTATGTTTCAGGCTAGAAATCGCTGATACAACCTTTAAGACTCCAGTGCCATGTGGAGCACTTTTTTTATGATGGATGCACTTCAAAAAACCATCAGCCATTCACTACCAATAAAAAGCTTAAAAAGCCAGGACATTTTTTAATATAACTGATTATATTCGTCTGAAAGAAGAAAGTCATATACACCTAGGATGGCTTCAGGGTGAGTAAATCATGGAGATACAAAAGTAACAGTAAAGGCATTGCAATTTATTTCTACAGTATTTTAAATAAATGTTTTTCTTTTAAACTTTCCATTCAGCTAGATATAGTACAACTGTTTCAACATCATTAAGAACCAAATCAGCACCAAATCAGGATATTAGAATGATTTCTGAAGAATCACGTGACACTGAAGTCTGGAGTAATGATGCTGAAAATTCAGCTTTGACATCACAGGAATAAATACATTTTAAAAATATATTCATATGCAGTCTTAGTGAGCAAAAAAAAAAAAAACTTTTTTAAAACTTTTAAATGGTAGTGTACATATTTAAATAGTCTCTTTCATCCCAAGAAAAAGCATTTTTGTCAAATACAGGGTGTTTTGATAGAGCTAAAGAGAGTTTACAGTTTAAGGCTTACAACAAATGGCTTGCTTGTAGTTGTATGTGCATGACATAAAAGAAAGTACAGTATATAAATCATCAAATCCGCAGGGTTTTTCAGCATCATATGATCCACATCATGGAACTGCTGCCATAAACTAGTGCTGCATTTATCAGACTGTGTGGTTGTAGTGAAACATCCTATGATCAACAGATGTGTGCCAGCAGAGAGTCAGCCAGGTTAACCACAACTGAAAAGGACACAAAATATTATTAGGGTTCTGTGGGCAAAATCATTGGTTTGTATTTTAGTCATCAGACTAAACTTGCCATTAGTACATATGTCCATGTCTTAACTCAGTGTTGTTAAAATGTTAATAAAGCCAAGAAACTTTTGCCTGTATTTATATCTCTAATTGTGTATTGTCACAATGTTTTGTTTGTTGTTTGTTTCAGATTATGAAAATAGATTGTTTATTAAAATAAAGTAGGCTCAAAAATATGTCTTACATGTCCTGTATAAAATTGTTTTATTGTATTTCGCCATTATGTTTTCACAACCAAATCTTGTTGTACTTGTTGCACTTAAATCCTTTATTATATTGAATCCTTTATAACTATTGTTTTGTCTGGTCATATTTGTCTAAAATGTCTTTTACTACATCACCCCAAAATTATACTTCTGTCATCATTTACTCTCCCTCATGTTATGCCTCACTGATCATTTCTTTAGTTTTCATTTCAATTCAGATTTGACTAAAAATTCCTGCAACCTCATGGACGTGTGTATAAATGACTCCCGTTCAACTTAAATCTAACGAATGCTCATTTGCTCATCATTCATTGCATTGTTGGCTCATTTGCACTTACACAGGCCATACAGGTGCAATGTATTGCAGAAACAATATCACTGTGTTGTCTCTTATGTCTCCAAGACATTTGTTATTGTTTATTTATTCTCATTTGCATACTTGAGTCATAACCTTTGTAAATTGTATAAATGTTGATGAGTTTTCTGGTTTTACAGCGTTATGTAATAATTTACATTATACAAAATCAACTTTGAACAAATGAAGAGCAGCCAAAGAAAGTTTGTTCGTGTTTATGAAATAAACATTTTGATAAATCTGTTGTATGCTTGAGTTTTCTTTTTGAAATTGCTCTCTGAAGGAGAGTAAGTTTTACCCAGCGTGGAAAGTGAAGATTCATATCATAAGACGCAATGACTAGGTCCTACAGGACAAATCATGTGGGTTGAATGGCATTTCTCCAAGAATAAGGAACAAAGTAAGGCCTAAAAAATTGCTAATATAAATTTTGTTTTTAAAACTAGCTACTTTCATGCTCAGTCTGTCTGCTGATGAATCATCAATTAAATCTGTTCATACCATCTATTTATTTGACTCATCAAGTCATTTAAAATATGCTAACAAAACCCACATTGGTTTGGAAGGCTGTTCAAATGTTGTCTACACGAACACGCAATGGTTTAATGCACTGGTTGCTATAATGAATTTTTTTTTTTTTTTTTTTTTTTTTCATTTTAACAAAGGAAATCACATATGTTTGTAATTAGATGCTGTTGCCACAGGTGTTGAACGGAACAGAATATGTAGATTCACACATGACAATTTTAAATGACTTTTTCAGTGAGTTTGCAGTAAGATTGTAGACAGCTGTTTAAATGTTCTACTTGCTGGAGCTGTTATTGGATCATTTGTCACTCTGGATCAAACCCAGCAAGTTACACATCAAAGAAAAACTTCCAGTTGACCTCACTAGTCCTCTCGCAGCCCTCTGCTGGGCTTTGCTGTATTAGGTGTAGCATTTGCTAAAAAAAAATTAAAATTAAACAAAATACATTTTTATGAAACAAAATATTTATTTGTGTGTGTGTGTATAAACTAGTTTTCCAGTTAAAATCCATTGAACAACTCTTATTATTGAACACTCTCAAAGTAAATTACAATGTATTATTTTACAATGAATTACATTATTAAAATTCCAGCAGTCCAAGCATATGTAAAAATCAGGGGCGTTTCTATTTTGTCTCCTCAAAATATTGAATAAGAAAATAAATTGTACTACAAAAATAAAACAACGGCCACATTACAAAATATAACATTAAAAAAGTAGCTTGTTTTTAAAGAAACTTTGTCCAACAGCGACACCAGCAGGTAAAGTTACAGCGGGAGTCTTCACAGACTGTAAAAAGTCATGTGAGAACCATCGCGATATGATCGGTTGTGATTGGTTCATGCCGCGCGATAAATCCCGCCTCATGTGCTCTTTTTGCGTTTGTGAATCAGTCTAAAATTACCTTTTTTACAGTCTATGGAATGAACAATATAATGTCGTTAATAGGAAGACTAATTTAAAAAGTAAGTAAACAACTCACACACTTATATATCGCCACTTTGTTACGTCAAAATAAGACTTAAAATGGCATGAAAACAATCAGCTTGGTGAAATTGAAAGTAAATCTGTGTCTGTGACCAGTATTGATCGAGCTTTGATGACTGATGATCAGACAAATTCAAAAATAGTTCCAAGTTAACTATCAAATATGACTCCTTCGCTGTGGTTATTCTACGAAATGGATGGTAAGGTGATTTTTAAAGTACAATTCTGTAAGTTTTTAAAGTCAGCATGGAATCAAAATGTACAATATATTTTGTTAGTGCACATTGTTCGTCTTATGGTGAACAATCAATCCGTGCAAGTTAATCCTTAATTAAAACGATTAACAAGTTAAAAAATTGTTTGTCTTGGGAATTCTTTAAAGGTGCCATAGAATGGAAAACTGTGTTTACCTTGGCATAGTTAAATAATAACAGTTCAGTACATGGACATGACATACCATGAGTCTCAAACCAGGGTGCGAATTACGGGGGGTTTGGGGGGGTCTGACCCCCCTAATTAATGCCTTATCCCCCTGAAGGACATAAACACAAGATGTAGGGGGGGTCTTCCTTTTAAATAGTGGTAAATAGTTCGCACTGATCTGTATCTTAAATATTACTTATAGTAAAAATAGTAAATTAATATAAATATAAAATTAACCTGTGACCACCCCTATAATGGTTCATACCAATCGCCCCAGCAGCCAAGCGGGAAAATTCAGTCTGCTGAATAGGAAGCCTACCGATAGACACGGTGAGTGTTCAAGACGACTTTTCTTGTAATACGAACTTACGAACTTATATACTATATCTACTTTTCAAACATTGCCTAAAAGTAAAGTAAAATTAGACCTCCCATCACTCATGTTTTGTATTTGTAATAGACGTCTATGCTCGGAAGTTATTTTGAATAGGGTAAAACTGTAGTTTTAAAAGCTGTTCAGTACATTTAATACTGCACAATTTCGTAATGGTTTATTAAACATGTATTTTTGATTAATAAATTAGATGAAATATAATTAAACATGAATTTGGTTTACTGAAGCATACATATGTACAAAAACAACTATAAAAAGCTGACCCCCCCCCCCCCCCCCCCATTGTCAAAGTATAATTCGCACACTGTCTCAAACACCATTGTTTCCTCCTTCTTATATAAATCTAGTGTTTGCAAAAGACCACCGAAAATTAGTTCAATTCCAACATAACAGGTCTGTTACGAAACTTTCCCGAGATCGTTAATAGTTACGCCTCCAACATTTGCATCGCCCAATCATCGGTAACATCAGTACATCAGTTAAACAAGGCAAGCCACAGAAGGGACACATTAGCTTAATGCTAGCGCTAGCCTGTTACATTGCTATACATAGGATTTCACTTACCACATAAACAGAGAGATGACTGCGCTGATGATGGCGAATGATGGAGAAATAACTGCGCTGATGATGGCGAATGATTTACAGATCTGGAGAATCACTGAGAGCTGCTCAACTTGTGTGGTAAGAATAGGGTTACCACTTTTAATACCCAAAAATACGGGACGGGGTGGGGGGTGGGGGCAGTAAGGTTTCATATGAGTTGTGCATATAATATGGGACGTCCTGAATAAGAACTGATCATTGTTTTTTTCTACTTTTTAGAAATGGGGTCTATATACCCCCTTAAAATGTAATAATGTCCCATATCTCAAAAATGCTGCAGTAAAAAGGTTTCATATGAGTTTTGCATATAATATGGGCCGTCCTGAATAAGAACTGATCATTGTTTTTTTCTACTTATTAGACTCTAAAGTCTAATAATGTCCCATTTCTCAGAAAAGAACCGTCAAGTACACCAATAAATAAAACGGATATTAAAGCAGAAATGCAAATAAATAAGTAAAAATTCACGAGCATTTTGTAGTATTATCTCTCAGTCCTGGGCGTCTAAATGAAAAGCGCTCTGCAAGCGCGTTCTCTCTGTGTTGTTCCTGAAACTACCGTAATCACTGTAATATGCGCGCACACTTAAAATCAATCGCGGCTGGCTTGACCGTGTTTTTCTGAACCGCGGCTGGCTTTACCGCAGTGATTATTTGCATGAGACGCTGCTTCACAAAAATTACAAAAAATACGGGACAAAACCCGTATTGATTCAAAACGGGACGCGCAATTTCATTCTCAAATACGGGACGATTCCGTATTTTAAGGGACGGGTGGCAACCCTAGGTAAGAAGCACTCCCTGCATTGTAACTTTACACTGAGCACATGCATCACAGTAATTAAACTATATCCACGATTCAAAACGGCAGATTCAACAAACCGCATATTAAAATCAGCTAGAGCTCCTAATTAAATACATATTTTTATCCATGTGTGAGCTATTGAGCTCTGTGAAACAGCCAATCAGAGCAGAGCTCATTAATATTCATGAAGCTTCCAAATAACAGAGCATTTCATTCCAGGGGCAAATCCTAGGGTTGTAAATGGACCTGTAAAACCATTTCTGGAGATGTTTTGCCCTTTCCTATGCCATATACCTTCTATATAGATATCAGAGAACAATTTAAAAATATTGTATAAATGCATTCTATGGCACCTTTATTCAAAATCTGATCATCTGCTTCTACTTTGGAATAGAGACAGAGCGCCATAATCTGAAGGCCACACCTTTGCGGGGCTAACCAACGCTATCCATTGACTTTGTAATTGTGGAAAACTGCCTCCTTGTCATTTCTGACTTATAACAAAAAAAACAGAACAATGTCTAAAAGCCGCTTTGTGACAAGGTGTACAGTAAACAAGCTAAAAAAACACAGAACTACGTTTTTATAAGCTGTCGACCTAAAAAAAAACCCTAGTGTTTAAGAACACAAAAGTAGTGCGCAACGCCTTTTATTACTCTGAGAACTACGCCCGCTGGAGGGAAATTTAACGGCGACAGTAAACATTCATTACGTTTAACCATGCCAAAGGATTATTTCACCATCCTGAAAGGAGAAGATATATCAAGATATATCCTGCTTCAATGCAGGAGCTATTGGTTGTTTGGAACTATTGGCCGCTCCATGACACTCTTTACTTCCGCATTCCTCAGTTCCTATGGAAGCCTATGGGAGTGTCGCAGTGTTTCTCAACGGCTCTGGGTGAACCACGCCCCTCCTGCCGTTAGTGAGAGACGCAGAGGAGGAGCTAAAAAAAACCTGCCCTCTATTCAATTTTCTGAAATAAAGTTGGCAGCAGCTTCCGGACTTTAAATGTATCAGTAGAAAATGTGTTTTGGCTACACTTGGCCATTTTAAAAAATATGTACATTTTAATGTGTTGGGATATCAGTGTTTCCCCTAGGTTTACAGCTTTGAGGGGTGGTGCCGGGTTCCCGGTAGCCAACTTAACTTTTTTCCCAGTACTTTAGCCTACTTTGTGAAATAACGAAAACATTTATTTCAGTGAAAAAAATGAGTCCAAAACTCTCTATTTCAACATTTTGAACAATAGGGCCCTACAATCTTTTGCTTTTTTTTTTTTTTAGAAAAAAAAAATGTTTTCATTTTTCTGATAATCAAATAAAAGCATAAACATTTATTTATTTTTAATCAAATGAAAAATAAACCATTTTATTTTTTGGCAAACAAACAGAGGTTTACTGTTAAAATTAATACATGGAAGAACAATTATATTCAGTTAAAAAAGTTTTAATAATTTTAGTATTTTTTTTTTCTACAAATAAGTGGTTAATCTTGTAATTTTTATTTTTTAATCATATATATTGTTTTATGTAAATTATTTAAATAGGAATATATAAACACCTACATACTGTACAAAAATAATAAAAGAATAATACTGTTCTGTTACATGTTTAACCGTACCTTTATTTTGACAGGTTGCCGTGAAGTTTCAGTGTATAGACCAATTATCTGTTTGTAAACATCCGGGATGCGCGCGCATCTTGGTTGCAGAAAACCCGGGAGACATAGCGTTTACGAATAGGAAATTACACGGATATGGTACAAAACAGTTCGATTCTAAATTATTATAGATTATTTTGATTAATGTTATTTAAAAAATGTTTACCGCATATTACAACAGCTTGTCACCCAACGATAAGAATGGTTATTCAACGAAATTAACGTTAGTGAGTGGGATTGCTCTGACAGATCTGTTTGCCATAGATGTAATCGTGTACCCAAATCAAGTCAAGTGCAAATTACATGTATAAAGCATGCCTCAACAGGCTTCACAACACAATGCAGACATACAAAAACGATCAATGTCTAACAAATTAATTTAAAAACACGATGTGACATTACTTGCCATAAATTCTCTGAATTTTGATGCCTGCAATTTCATCCCTCTTAGCAAATAAGGAGACAATATTTACCTCAAATATTTAAGTTTTGCTTTGCCTTTGTTTATTTCACACTGGGTTGAGTTGAGTAGGAAAAGACAGAAGTGACGAATGGATACCGATCTCCTGTACAAAAAGTGTATTCTAACGTTAGTGATTGACAGTAGGATAGTTCGCTATAACTTGTCAACGTTAGTAGCCAAGCTTACGAGACTAGCCGTGTAACTTTACCCACTGCACAATACAACATTTTCACGGTTGTCTTTCCTTCATTTTCTGATTTTTCTTTAGGGTTTTACGCTGCGTTCCAGGCAGGTTTTTTAACTCGTAAAGCAGGACTTCAAATCACGACTCACATCTTTGTAGCATTCCAGGCAAGTCACCCCAAACTGCCTGAGCGCATTTATTATTATTACATTATTATTAATTTGTTTGCAATGTTATATTGTCCTAAAGTCTATTTTTCACTGTGTACCTCTTGCATAAACACCGCACTCGTAGGTGCTGACATAGTGGTTTCGCGGGCTATGTCACGTCAGAACTCGGAACTGGGAGCACATCGATCTAGTACGAGTTCACGAGTGGGAAGTCACGGGTTTGACTGTCGTTTGGGTGCACTTTCACTGATAGAAGATCGGAAAAACACGAGTAACGGGTTGCCTGGAACGGGACATTATAGCGGTTTCCGGTCGTCTTTTGCAACCGACATGCGCAGTTGAACCAGCGTGACGCGTGTGTGACGTAGGCTGATAATTGGTCTATACAGTATAATATGATGCTAGTTTTCTTAAATGAAATGGTAAAATTGACAAGTGACACTCACAGCAGCTTTGGAGATTAAGTTTATCTGTTCATGTCAGATGCAAAGGCCAAAAATTACTGGAAGCGTCACGCGTGCTTCAGTATGCGTGTAGTAAAAAAACACGACCGCCATTCATACATACAGAGAAGCAAACGGAACATGCAGAATTCATATTGAAACGGTAAGTTTTCACAGACACTAGTCCATATCGCGATTCGAATTAAGTGACAAACCAACATAAATTTTTACACACTTTCTTCTTTTTTAAGAAATTCAAACATTAAATAACATAAATTACATAAAATGTAAAGATAAACAACTTATAAAAAAATATATAATGTTTCATATAATTTAGGCACAACAATTATATGAAAAAAAAATATATATATAGAACCAATAAAATAATGACATAATACTGTATTTTATTTCATTTTGTTTTTATTGAAATGTGCATATTGCAAGGAGACAATTAATACACAAGGTTTAAAGTTACTGAATGTGTCAAATTTCCCACTGTGAGTCATGCTTGGTTTTATCTCGCATGATCATGGCATCATGAACTTGCCATTATCAACCCTCCTCTGCCCATTTGAATAGCAGCGGTCAAGACGCCTCTCAGAGATTGATGTCTAGGCCAGACCTTAATCCTTACACCATTATGTTCCATTTATGTCTGGTAATTGTTGTCGTCTGATGGTGAATGATCAATCGCGGTGCAGTCGGACTACAAAGCCTGCAGTTGTTTTGGGGTCACATGTACCCACATAGTGGAGAAGAATGATTCTCCTGTTGGGCCGTCTGTTCACAGCAGCCCACATCAGTGCTAACAAAGACACAGCTCTCTGTTCACCAGGCCACAATCACAATGTGCCATTATGGTAAATGGATTATTGTGTCAGGGATGAAGTCACATCACTCAGAGTCATCAGGTTGCTAATGTGAGTCATGATGATCCGTTTGGTTTTTTAGTGTTGAGATGATTATACAGAGTGAGTAAAAGAATGACAAAGCTACTCGGAATGATTATCACGCATCCTCATTGCAAATGAAGTCGGAATAGCGAGCTACTTTCCCATAACCGTTCTGCCATTCAGTTAATTAGTCTTTATGCCTGTGTGTATATACTGCCCACAACTGCTGTGAGCAAGAAAGGGGTTTGGACAATAATACTTTGCAGCCAACTTACTTCCAGATGTGTATGAGTGACTAAAATCCTTTGCAGAAATTTCAATTCCCATGAATGGCTTTTTTATTTGAACATAGCAGGTGGTGATAATGTTTGTCTTGTCATTCAAACGAAGTCACACAGCTGCAGGGGTGGACATAAAGGTGCTGGAAATGATTTCTTTATGGAATGGTATGCAAAAAATGATCCTACTTCATGAAATATACAGCTGAAATGGCTGTCATGAGATATCACATAATCTCTGTGACAGCCCAACTGTCTGTAAGCAGTAACTGACACAGGATCGGATTCTTTGTTAAGCCAATCAGAACTCTTTTAGAGAGCTTTCTGTCTGTCAATCATTTGTCTCGTTCACAAACAGCAGTCCATATATGGGAAACTAGAAGCCATAAGAATAATAGAGTGTATTATAGTGTGTTCAGTTTTTTTTAGCTGGATTGGTTCTAGAAATATGTTTCCCATTGGGATCTTAAAATGTAGTTTTTGTTAAAGAGTTACAAGCCATGAACCAACCAGCTACACCACAAGAAAAAAATCAGTCTCTTTATGGAGAAATTGAATGGGATTTTTACTTTCAGAACTGACAAAAGATGGTGCACTCTATTACTTTTGAATGGGAGAAAGTGCACATGTTTAAAATATTTTTACAATTTATAAAAGATGAATCACTGTCCAGCCATCTGAGATTTCAGTATGGAGATAAAGGTAAGGATTATAATTGTTCAATAGTATCCCATCACATGCACATTAGTTCACATCCATAGCAAGCATTTTGTCAGGTGTTTTGACAAGAGCCACTGTAATGTTCTGTCCATGACAAATTTTGACGAATACAAAAAAACATAAAAATTTTGGTCTCAGTGTGCAAGGACCTTTTCAGTGGATATAAAACAAACAGTACAGGTCCTTGTACACTGATTCTCGTCCACATTTTTGCATGCTAAAAAGTAAATAAGACCTCACATTGTGTCATGTTTTGAGGTATGCAAAAAAACATTTTGTGCTCAGTGTGCACCTTTAGTGGATAGTGGATAGAAACAGTAAATGTCCTTGCACACTGAATCTCGTTCAAAATTTTTGCACATTAAAAAATAAGACCTCATGTTGTGTCACAATTAAAAGCCATAGTGATGTTCTGTGAGTGACGAGTTTTGAGGAAAACGCATATGTAAATTTTGGACTTAGTATGCAAGGACCTTTAACAAGTGGATAGAAACAGTAAATGTCTTTGTACACTAATTCTCATCTGAAATTTTTGCATGTTAAAAAATAAGATCTCGCATTGTGTTGATCCCATTTAAACTTTCATCTGTCACCAAAAAATTCGGATTGGGTTCAATTTTCTTCCTTTTTTCGCATCCGTAGCAAGCATTTTAAAAGGTGTTTTGACAATTCAGAGCCAATGTGATGTTCTGTATGGAAGTAAAATACTGACAAATGTTTTTGAAGCAAAACGGGGTGCTGTATAGCACTAACTGAAATAAAATGCATCACATTAACAGTGCTTGCATTTTAAGGTTGTGCAATTCAACATGGGTGGGTGGATATTTAGGCTGTGAATTTTTCAAGTGGAAACATAAAATTTAATTTGTAAAATTTTCAATGTTAATAATACAGATTATTTTAAAATACGACTTTCACTATTGCGTTGTTTACAATTTCAATATTAAATATTCATATTATTTTAAAATTCAAATTTAACAATTGCAGTGTTCAAAATTTCAATACTAAAACAATACAACCTTTGATACTTAAAGGTCCCATATTGTACACATTTCTGGAGGTTTATTTTAGTTGTTGATGTCCTTAAGAATATATATTTGCGGTATAAGTGCCAAAATCCATCTCAATATATTTTTACAGCTCCTTTATTGGGGGCTCTGTAAAAAACAGGTCGATTTTGGCCTATCTAATTAATATTCATGAGCCTCTCTTCTGATTGGCCTGTTGTTTTCTGAGTGACTCACAGCCAGGCCAACCACAGGTAACTACGGTCATGTATGCTTTAGCCCAGCCCAGAGCATAGAGAGAGCCTAGCCTGCTGATACTCAACAGGATATTTCAGAATGATCATTAATGCTTTTTCTTTTTCAAACACCGAATGCAGTAAGCTACATAACTGTTGCTTTAGTAAAGCCCCTTTCACAATGCGCGCTGATTCTGGAAAATTACGGGAACAAGCGCTGTGTGAACAAAAGCCAGAACCATAAAGGCAGTGTTGTAGTGATGATGCACGTTACCCTGCGACTCTTCATGACGAAAAAATACGTGCAAAGTGGAATAAAGCGGCGATCGGGCAGAGCCAGTTCCTCACTATCAGCACTGAAGCACAGTTTGTTCAGGTTAGTTTCAGTTTAGTGAATCATACGCGTTGCATTACATCTCACATCCAAATGTCACATGTCTTTATGGGTTGTGTGTAAAGCACGCAGATTCCGGAAAACAACTGTGAATGAACCAAATCAAACAACTCCGGAACAAATCATGGGACACATTATCCGTGTATTTACCGGAATCGCTGTGTGAAAGAGGCTGAAGTTGACGTGCCTCTGGTCTTTTATATTCACGTTGTTCTGAAGCCTGTGCAATGATGTAGTTTCGACATCTATCGACTGAACAGGGTTTTCTCGACTTGTTTTCGTGTTGTTGTTGCTTAGCAATGTTATGGACACGATATTGTCTGGGTTTGACAAAAGGAGGGTGGGACGTGATTGGTGCTCGGGGTGGTGACTGAAGGCGGTGACTGAGTAGATCGGACGTCACATCTTTGCGGAAGTCACAGCGTCTCGTGAAAATGAACAGCTACTTTAAGCAGGCTGTGTGCAGTTTACTGTGGATTGACTGTTTTGAAACTCATATGGTAGTTACATAGCCCCTAGACCTCAGTTATCATGAAAAAAGCCAGGAAATTTAGATTTTGACAATATGGGACCTTTAACAGGACATTTCCAAAATTTCACTGATTCAAATTCGCCAAGCAATTCGATGCTACACATCCGGGTATGGCAGGAAGAGCAATTGAGCATCGATACAAAGTCGACGGCTGTTGCTTTCCGCTTCACCAGCAGGTGGTGAAAGCGAGTCTTGCTGAGACCATTGCAACAGGTAGAACTTCAAACCAGTGGCACCTCCAGAAAGAGTGGAGTTTTTTAGAATAATAATTTTATTTTATAAATTAACACGGACATTAACAAAACACAATATTAAAAGTAAATATAATTAACGTGTATGATGTGTAGGCTACTGTAGAATACGCTCTCAACACCTCCCCCTTTTTACATGAGTTGCAGCGACTTCCCGCACTCGCACAAGCGCATCTGCACCACGAATCATGCGTAAATAGTTCAGTTTTGTATACAATGGCAAAGTGGTTATATTTTGTTTCGTTATTATATTAATTTAATTTAGAAAAGCGTTTGGAGCATTTTTTTATTCGTTAAATGTAAGTTTTTGATTTTCAAAACGACCAGCGAGTCGATCATAGCCTATGTTTGATCAATTTAGCCTTCTCAAATAATCACGACTTGCATGAAATAAAATCTATAGATATTAAACAGGTCAAGCATATTATATATGTTAGTTTAAACGTTTAACCTATATAAATGTACGCTGTTAGACCCATATCCAGTCGTTAGTGTGCTAAGTGAAAGCTAAAGCGGGCTTACAGGACTTGGAAGCGCCAGCACGATCACTTGCACTGAAAACAATTTAAAATACGGCATAATTGTTGCTCATAAAGGTAAGAGTAATATATTATTCGGAGCTGTAAAGGGTCTACGTTTATTTGTGTGCACTCACAATATAAACACAACTTTGTGACTTCATATAAAAAAGAAAACATAGAGGATGCGCTTCTGCCGTCTTGGTCTTGAACAGGAGTGTTTCACAATGATGAACTGAAAGCAAAATCTTTTATTAGGCTATGAAATCCTTGAAGATGCAATTCTTTATAAAGGCGGGTCCGAGGAAATGGTGTGTCAGGATCGTCACCTTTATTTTTTACAAATATTTCCTTACTATTTCCCCCCGCACATTCATGGTAATTACTTTTGCCGGTGCTTTGTGACAAGCTTTAGGCTATTGCTTGCGCATGATCGCGCAACTCTTCAAACTGCGCTGAAGGCACGCTCGTTGCTGCCCATTGGGCTCGGGCTGCACTTGTATTAAGCTTGTGTGTTTGATGAATATGCCAATTAAACATCTATGCTTTCTTGTTTATTTTTAAACATTTGAAATGAATTTGCACTCCAAATAAACATGAGGCTACTTGCAGTTGAATTGCAAAGCGACTTTTTTTTCTATTTTGCTCTGTACAGTAGAATAGTAGGCTAATACTGAAGTTTTAAAGCCTATAACTTTATATGCTACCAGAAATAACGGTAAAGCAAAAAAAATATTGTCTTCAATTAGATTTAGGCATGCAAAATTTTTGTGCCACCCTAACATTTTTACTGGCCTCTTTCGGCCACCCTATGAAAAAAATCCTGAAGGCGCCACTGGTGTAGCCTCGTTCTACCTGTTGCAATGGTCTCAGCAAGACTCGCTTTCACCACCTGCTGGTGAAGCGGAAAGCAACAGCCGTCGACTTTGTATCGATGCTCAATTGCTCTTCCTGTGTAGCATCGAATTGCTTGGTGAATCTGAATCAATGAATTTTCGGTAGCGAAATAATACGCACCAAAATGTCCTGTAAAGTATCAAAGGTTGTATTGAAATTATTTAGTATTGAAATTTTGAACACTGCAATTGTTAAATTTGTATTTTAAAATAATATGAATATTTAATATTGAAATTGTAAACAATGCAATAGTGAAAGTCGTATTTTAAAATAATCTGTATTATTAACATTGAAAATTTTACAAATTAAATTTTATGTTTCCACTTGAAAAATTCACAGCCTAAATATCCACCCATGTTGAATTGCACAACCTTAAAATGCAAGCACTGTTTGTATGACGCATTTTATTTCAGTTTGTGCTATACAGCACCCTGTTTTGCTTCAAAAACATTTGTCAGTATTTTACTTACAGTATTTTACTTTACATAGTTCTGTGCATGACCATTTTTGACAAATATGAAAAAATGCATAGAGAATCAGTGTGACTGATTCTCATCCGAAATTTTCACACAGTAAAAAATAAATTTGACCTCATGTTGTCTCAATTACATTTACACATGGCCTACAAAACTTTCGTCCATCATAAAAAATTAGTATCGGTTCCATTTTCTGCATTTTTCGCATCTGTAGCAAGCATTTTGAAAGGTGTTTTGACAATTCAGAGCCACCGTAACATTCTATGCATGACGAATTTTGAGGAATACAAAAAAACACATATGACCAATTCAAACTCAGTGTGACCTTTAACAAGTGGAATGAAACAGTGAAGGTCCTTGCACACTGATTCTCATCCAAACTTTTTGCGTTAAAAAATAAATAAGACCTCACTTTGTGTCAATCACGTTTACACACGGCATTCTGAACTTTCGCCGTCATAAAAAAATTTGGATCAGGTTTAATTTTCTGTGTTTTGCGCATCCGTAGCAAACATTTTGAGAGGTGTTTGACAAATTAAAGCCACTGTAATGTTTTGTCAATGACAAATTTTGAGAAATGTGAAAAAATGTACACGAAAATTTTTGATTCAGTGTGCAAGGATCTTTAACAAGTAGACAGAAACAGTAAATGTCCTTGCATACTGATTCTGAATGGCCTCTGAAACTTTTGTCTGTCATAAAAAAATATCAGATTGGGTTAAATTTTCTGCATTTTTTGCATCTGTAGCAAGTATTTTGAGAGGTGTTTTGATACTTCAGAGCCACTGTGATGAGAGCCACCTTTAAAAAGTGGATAGAAACAGTAAAGGTCCTGACACTGATTCTCGTCTGAAATTTTCACACGTTAAAAAAAAGAAAATACGACCTAAATAAGAAAATAAGGCTTCACATTGTGTCAATCACATTTACACACTTCCTCCGAATATTTCATCTGTCATAAAAAAATTTGTATCAGGTTCAATTTTCTGTATTTTTCGCATCTGCAGCAAGCATTTTAAGAGGTGTTTTGATAATTCAGAGCCACCGTGACATTCTGTGTGTGGTGAATTTTGAGGAATTACATAAAAATGCATACAAAAATTTCAGACACATTCAAAAATAAATAAGATGTCACATTGTGTCAATCATGTTTACACACTGCCTCCTAAATGTTGGGTTCAATTTTCTGCATTTTTCACATCCATATCAATCATTTTGAGAGATGTTTTTTTTCATTCCGTAGAAAGCATTTTAAAAGGTGTTTTGACGATTCAGAGCCACCATGACGTTCTGTGCATGACAAATTTTGACACATACAAAAAAACGCTTATGAAAATTTTGGACTTTAACAAGTCGATAGAAACAGTAAAGTTTTTTCAAAAAAAAAAAATTGTATCAGGTTAAATTTTCTACATTTTTCGCATACGTAGAGGTGTTTTGACAATTCAGAACCAACATGGTGTTGTGTGCATGACAATTTTTTGACAAATACGGGAAAATGCAAACGTGTGCAAGAACCTTTGCACACTCTTCAAAATTTTTGCACGTTAAAAAATGAATACAACCTCACATTGTGTCAATCACGTTTACACACTGCCTCCGAAACTTTCGTCCATCATAAAAAACATTTAGACTGGGTTCATTTTTTTGCATTTTTCGCATCCGTAGCAAGCATTTTGAGAGGTGTTTTGACAATTCAAAGCCACTGTGACGTTCTGTGCATGACAGATTTTGACAAAAATGAAAAATGCATACAAAAATTTCAGACTTGTGTGCAAGGACCTTAAATGTCCTGAGAAGTGTGCTTAGGATTGCCTATTTGCATTGGCCGGTCTAGTCTGAAAAATAAACGTCTCGGTTTACGTATGTAACCTTAGTTCCCTGAGGACAGGGAACGAGACGCTGCGTCCTGGTGGACACTATGGGAACTGCCTTCAGCATGACCGGTTCTGAAACAAATGTATAGAACAACGACAGTGAACTTGACACTGGCCGGCGCCAGCCTATGACATCATCACCAGGCGCCTGCTAGTATAAAGGCAGGTGCCTGAGAGCACATTACCATCTTTTTGTCTGACGGAGGTATGTGCAGGGCCCGAGGCATGGCCACGAGACGCAGCGTCTCGTTCCCTGTCCTCAGGGAACTAAGGTTACATACGTAACCCGAGACGTTCCCTTCCGGAGGGAACTCTACGCTGCGTCCTGGTGGACACTATGGGAACGCTTATACCAACGCCGCCATGCCGAGGGATAGGTGATCAAACTGACTGAATGAGGAGTCAAGAAGGAAATCACCCCTGCATCAGCGAGAGTCGCTGGGGCCCAGTGACCTGCCACGGCTAGCCCGGCTACCTGTGCATGCAACTCTCAAGCGTGGAGGCCTAGAGGAAGCCTACTACACTTAGCTCTCTAAGTGAAGGAGCTCATAAACGCCCTGACCATAAGGGGCGGAGTTTAGGGAATGGAGGTCTCGGCAGGGCGAACGCCTGCTCTAAGGACCTGACAACATTCAGTGCTACAGGTATAGATGGGGAAGCGGAGCTTCTGGAGAATGGAGGCTTCATAAAAGACTCTCTAGAAGAGAGGAAGCCTGACACCTTCAATCCACTAGCTCTTAGGAGTGGAGGTCTCAAATAACCCTCCAGTGAGGGGAGACCTAGCTACACTCATGCTTGAAAGTACTGAAAGCGGAGCTTCTGGAGAATGGAGGCTTCATAAAAGACTCTCTGAAAGAGAGGAAACCTGCCAACATTCCATCCACTAGCTCTTAGGTGTGGAGGTCTCAGATAGCCCTGCAGTGAGGGGAGACCTGGCTACACTCACGCTTAAAAGTACTGGAAGCGGAGCCTCTGGAGAATGGAGGCTTCATAAAAGACTCTCTGAAAAGAGAGGAAACCTGACAACATTCCATCCACTAGCTCTTTAGGAGTGGAGGTCTCAAAGTAACCCTCCAGTGAGGGGAGACCTGGCTACACTCACGCTTGAAAGTACTGAAAGCGGAGCTTCTGGAGAATGGAGGCTTCATAAAAGACTCTCTGAAAGAGAGGAAACCTGACAACATTCCATCCACTAGCTCTTAGGAGTGGAGGTCTCAAATAACCCTGCCGTGAGGGGAGACCTGGCTACACTCACGCCTAGAAGTACTGGAGGCGGAGCCTCTGGAGAACGGAGGCTTCACAGAAGACTCTCTAAAAAGAGAGGAAACCTGACAACGTTCAGTCCACCAGCTCTTAGGAGTGGAGGTCTCACTAGCCCTTCAGTGAGGGGAGACCTGGCTACACTCACACCCGGAGGAAAAAGCCTATACTCGACACTGGGGGTATTCAGTGAGGCTGCATAGCCTATGCAACCCAAACTACCCGAGTGGAGCTTCTGCTCAGAGGGAATCTACAGAGTGGAGGTCTCATGACCTAAATACACTTGACACTGACGACGGCCTGTGAGGCTGAATAGCCTGTACAGCAGGCCTGTCTAAGTGGAGATTTCCCGAGGAGTGGAGGCTTCGCCGAAAGGAAGCCTGGCAACACTCTGTGAGTAAGGCTGGCAATGTTCTGCGAGCAGCAGAAGGACTCTAAGAGTGGAGGTCCCAAGACCTACTACACTTCAACACTGCAGGCGTTCATCGAAGCTGAACAGCCTAAACGACAGTACTGCCTGAGTGGAGTCTGGAGAGTGGAGGCTTTCTAAAGAGGGAGCCTTACACACCTCCGTGCTTAGCAAGGAAGAACTCTGAGAGTGGAGGTCTCATGACCTAGCTACACTCTAGCCTTGAAGGTCATCCGCGAGGCTGACTAGCCTGTGCGACAGAAATACCTTCATTTTGGAGCTCTTCTGGAGAGTGAGGCCTGAGGAGGCCCGACACTCGATCCTGCTAGCAGCGCTATCTGAATTGGAGCTGGAAAACTAAAAGGTTTTTGAGAAAAACCAGCTCAGAGAATGGACACGGAGGAACCCTGCGTGGTCCATGGGAGAAAGGAACCTGCCTTTACGGGAGGGACCTTACCATGAGTATGGATTTTAGTGAAGTGCCTGAACAGTGCACTTACCACTCACGTGGATTTTAGAGAATGCCCAAAGACTTCGCGTGAGCAAACACCACACATGTGGTTTTGAGTAGGTGTCCTGAGCATAGCGAGGATCACCAGATTTGCAGTCTCTAGGCGATAGCGGAGCCTGAAAGCGGAGCTTCTGGAGAGGGGAGGCTTCAGCAGAAAGACTCTCTAAGCGAGAGGAGGCCTACGACGCTCTCCCTAGGAAACTCTTCAGAGTGGAGGCCTCAGGTAAAACACTCTAGGCGAGGGGAGGCCTGACTACACTCGACGCTCAAGAAAGGCAGATACTCACAGTCAGAGCCAATAATGAAAAATTCTCATTTATCATCTAGCTCTGTGTAGTGGAGGCTCCGAGACTACATCTCCAAGGAGAGAAGCCTACAACACTAGTTTTTGGTGAGTGGAAGACTGCACTCCCCCCAAAAATAGTCAGCGAGGCACTCATGGGCCTGCCAGCTGCTATAACTGTGAGAGTGAAGGTCTCAGTACTGTTGGCTGTGACAGAGGGAGACCTATTGCACTGTGCTATCACTTAGCTTGTATTAACCCGGGTGATAGCAGAACCCGGAAGCGGAGCTTTCAGTGAGGGAGGCTTTAAGCTCTCGAACATAACAAGCCTGATGACGCTCAACTGAGGAAGCTCTATCGAGTGGAGGCCTTGGAATACACGCCCTCTCATAGAAGGGAGGCCTACTTTGTTTTACACTCAACGCTTGTAGTGACAGGTCCACGGAAAGAGTTCACAAGCTGCCTTAACCTTGTGTTCTCCCGGCCTGTATTTCTGGGAAGTGGAGGCTTAACAGAAACACCTCACGTAGAGGGAGCCTAGCAACACTCGACCCAGTAAAAAGCTCTCATGAATGGAGGTCTAAAAATGACCTGCCACATTCAGCGCTAAGAAGTATTATCTTTATATGTCTCTCTTCACAGAGGACTTCGCAGAGAGGAGGCCTCCTAGGCCTGCTACACTCAATTCTACTTCAAAGCGGGGCTTTTTAAAGAGAGCGGAGGCTCCAGTAAAACACCTCTCTCTCAGAGAGGGAGCCTTGACAACGCTCTATTCACCCTAGCACACAAACTCCCAAGAGTGGAGGTCTCACATATGTGTATATGAAAATACACAGGGAAGGTACCTGACCACACTCATGCAAAAAGAGTATTACTCTTAGCAGGGTTTGAGTGAGCGGAGGCTTCGGCAGAGCGATACTCCGCCTGAAGCAGCTTGACAACGCTCAAGAGGGTTATTCTCGTATGTATATGTATGTTGGATCATGTCTATACCAAGCTCACTCTAGCGGAGGTTTCAAAACCTGACAACGCTTAACCCACGAGGGGGTTTCTACGAGTGGAGGTCTCTACACACTGTTTTCTTTTATAAAACGAGGGGAGACCTGGCTACACTCGGCACTTGGTGGCAGTAGAACTCGAGAGGAGCTCGAAACTGCAATAGTAAACACCCAAGCGGAGCTGGTAGACAAAAGAAAACATACACATACACGCTTGAATATTTTATTAAAGTGTCTTTACTGTTCACATACCGGGCCAACAGATGGAGCCTAGGTCTCATCGTTGGCCCAGCCCCGGAGTCAAGGGGAAAAGGAAGGGGCAGGTAGCCCCAAACTGGCGACCTGGCCTCGTCTCTGGCCCTTGGGCCAGGACGGGCCTGGTTTCCCCCCCGGTGTTTAGGTGGAGGCGTGGACCGGCAAGGGATGCAAACCCCCGGGGCTCGGTCCAGATCTTTCAGCAGATCAGCCTGGTGCGCCTCTGCAACACTGCCATCGTGTGCAGAGGAGCACCGGCCACTGCCGCATATGCTTTGGAGCCTTCAGGGTCGATGTCCCTCGCTCTGAGAGATAGTTCGCAACCGTCAGCGAGAGACATCGTCACATATCCGCGCCCGTGCATTCCCTCGACATCAGCATGATTCACATGCCGATGCCTGTGAATGCGGGCTGAATATGGCCTGTCCCATTCCCTCTCGATCTCTTAAGCAGATCAGGAAGGAATGGGAGGCTCACAGGAGTTGGCTTTGTCATGGCCCGGAAGAAGCCGCTCGTCTAGTCTGCCGAGAGCGGCCTCTTCCCTCGCGGGCTTCCACTGTAGATACAAGCGGGCAGCCGCGCGGTCCATAACAGACATCAACTCTTCATATGCGGGGCAGAGAGGCTGCATGGGCTCAAACGAGCTCATATTTGTTCCATTTCAACCTCCTGCTCGCCCTGGCTTGAAGCCAAAAGAGCACTCGCTGCAGAACCGGAGGATGTGAGAGACAACACATCATCCGCTAGCAGCGCATTCTCGTCTCCGGCTGACGTGCGCGAGCGATTAAACGCTCTCTCAAACTCGTCAGCCAGCTCCACCCGTGAGCCCCGCAATCTCAGCCGCCGAGCAGCCTCAGCTGTGGCGGGACCGGAGCAGCGTGGGGCAGATGGATGGCCCGATTCCCTCGAGAAAAGGGCCAGACGAGAATGGAGTTTCTTCAAAGTGAAACTCTCACAATGAACGCGCTCCGCTCTTCTAAACACACCAAACAAAAGGTCGTGTGCGTCATCAAGTGTCAGATTTCTCTGACACGGATCCGCACACTTCCTAAACAGTTTTCTTTCTCTAGGCATCGCTGTACTCACTCGTTTAGAACAGAGGACTCTGAAGACAAAAAGATGGTAATGTGCTCTCAGGCACCTGCCTTTATACTAGCAGGCGCCTGGTGATGATGTCATAGGCTGGCGCCGGCCAGTGTCAAGTTCACTGTCGTTGTTCTATACATTTGTTTCAGAACCGGTCATGCTGAAGGCAGTTCCCATAGTGTCCACCAGGACGCAGCGTAGAGTTCCCTCCGGAAGGGAACTTAATGCTATTTAAGCATTACAAACAATTGTTGTGAGTTTATAATTGATTTCAAATATGAAATTTAATTGTAATCTTGGTTAATAGCTTTAGAGAATTTTATGTTTTCCTATTCAATGAGACAGGAGCTGTACTTGCATGACTGAAATAGCTGCCTGAGAGGCGTTTCAAAGATGGCCATCGAGTGAAATGACTTGCCTTAAAGGGATATCGGTTGCACTCTATGAACTTAAAGTGGTTTTCTTGTGTGCTAAATAAAATAGGAAGACAGAGGGAAATAGGCCAGAAGTGGCGAGAAAAAGAAGATATGTGAACATTGGTAAACTTTTTTATCACTGGAGGAAGCAGAGCACTTCAAAGAGGTTGAAAACTGGTGTCAAGCTTTTGATTGACAGGTAAAATACCAAGCCACGCCAAAGCAGTGAGTTGTTAAAAAAGAGCCATGTCTAAATCAGAGGTTTAATCTGGCGCAAATTCTAGAATGGCTTCTAAAATCAAAAGTTTCACTTTAGTCTTTTAGGATCTTCAGCAAAAATTTTACCCAAACTCTTCTGGTTGATTGCTGAGACCTGCGCACTTAAATACACCCTCAACCATATCAGTCCACTCTAAACAAACAACACACCGCATATCAAAGAAACGCAGCAATCTTCTGCATACATATTGTCCCTTGCATTTCGAGACACAGACTTTGCCTCAAGACACTGATCAGACTTGCATGAGGTGGGTGTTCATTATTGGACTGTTATGGATGTGGTGTTTTGGGCTGCCATGTTAAAGATAGCTGTTCTCCCCTGCCGATGTGTGTTAGGGCCCCACACGCCTGAGGCTCCTGAGCCTGGCCCCTGACACCACACAGCATGAGCCAATATGAGACATGCTGCCAGCTCTCTGTATGCTAATGTAATAGTATTATTCCATACTTATTACAGCCCCTAAAGCTGTGCACACGGAAAGTCTTTGTAAATATTATCTGTTTTGTGCACGTCTGTGAGGGGTCACATTCATTCATTAGATGGATATTTCAGAAGCTTAATTATTTATATAATGAGATATAATAGAACAATCAGCTGAAATTTCGGATAAAACAAATCTCATAGATCTCAAAGAAGGAATTAATTCATAATTAATGTTAATTAAACAGAATGTGCAATTATACTGAAATTATGGTGGAAAATGTTGTCATTGTGTTTACTAAAGATGTGTAAAATCATGCGTGAATAATTTGTTACAAATATTGCACAAGTGCACTACCAATCAAAAGTTATTTAAGAGTAAGATTTTTTTTTTAAAGAAGTCTTTTTTGCTCACCAAGCCTGCATTTATTTGATCCAAAGTACAGCAAAAACAGTACAATTTAGAAATATTTTTACTATTTAAAAATAACAGTTATTTTCTAAATATTTTTTAAAATGTAATTTATTCCTGTGATTTCAAAGCTGATTTTTCAGCATCATTACTTCAGTCACATGATCCTTCAGAAATCATTCTAATATTCAGATTTGGCGCTCAAAAACATTTATTAGTTTTATTGTTGTTGAAAACAGCTAAGTCGATTTTTTTCCAGGTTTCTTTGATGAATGGAAAATCAGAAGAACAGCATTTACCTGAAATAGAATCATTTTTGTAACATTATAAATGTCTTTATCATCACACTATAATCAATTTAAAGCATCCTTGCTAAATAAAAGTTGATCATGTGACACTGACTGGAGTAATGATGCTGAAAATGTAGCTTATAAAAAATATTAGAATAGAAAAAGAGTTATTTTAAATAGTAAAAGTTCAGAAAGTTTGTTTAAGAGTAAAAAAACCCCAAAACCTTATATTCAGAATATTGCCTGTTAATAAAATGAACTCAGATATGTATTTTGGACGATTTTAGTGGTAAATGCTGTGTCACTGTGTCAAGCTAATCATTAAACTGCACCAAAATCTGACTCTAGTCAGTTAGTCTTCTCTTGTTTGGTAAATGTTGGAAACTCAGCACAAAGTTTGCTGTCAAGATGTTTACTCATTTCTCATGACATTACAACAACAGTTCAGTACAACGGAGCACTACACTGTAAAAAAAAATCTCATAAAAAAACGGTCAAATGACTGGCAGCTACGGCTGCCAAACAAAAACCGTAATATTACAGTAAAATATCTTAATTGAAATAAAGTGCAAAAACAATAATTTTACAGAAATTTTCATTAAAGCTTTTACAGAAAAAAAACATCATTTTACAGATTTTTCCTTGTTTCAATTACGATAATTTACTTTAATTTTACGGTTTTTGTTTGGCAGCCATAGCTGCCAGTCATTTGACCGTTTTTTACAGGACTTTTTTTACAGTGTAAAACCCTTATTTTTATGATTTTTCCTTGTTTCAATTAGGATATTTTACTTTAATTTTACGGTTTTTGTTTGGCAGCCGTAGCTGCCAGTCATTTGACCGTTTTTTTACGGGACCTCTTTTACAGTGTAAAACCCTTATTTTACAGACTTTCCCCTTTTTTGGTTACAATATTTTACTTTAACTTTATGGTTTTTGTTTGGCAGCCGTAGCTGCCAGTCGTTTGACCATTTTTTTACAGTGTAAAACCCTTATTTGACAAATTTTATTACAATGAAAGCACTAAATGTTCTACAGAGAAACACTGTTATTTTACAAATCATTACAATAAAAAACCTTCAATAAAGTGTCAAAGCATGCTCAAGGTGGAAAATTAACAGTTTTATTTAAAAGACAAAAACCAGTCTGCAATACAAAGTCTGTGCAAATGCCATATAAAATTAACATTTTACATTTCAGCAATTTTTTAAAGAAATACAGCACAATTACATTAAAAGAACATGGGACAGTTTCATCAAAACGTTTAATTAAATATATGTTTAACTTAAAACTATTAGAAAATATTTCCTGATAATTCACTCTTCCACATGTAATCCAAGATGTTCATATCTTTCTTTCTTGAAGTCGAAAAGAAATTAAAGTTTTTGAGGAAAAGATTTCAGGATTTTTCTCCATCTAGTGGACTTCAGTGGGATTAAGGTCAAGGATAAAGGTTTCAAAATTTCAATACAGCTTTCAAAGGGCTTTACAAGTTCCCAGTGACCCTTATTCCTTGGATGGGATGATGTAGAGCCCTTTGAAGCTGCATTGACAATTAATTTTTAATTAATTTTGGACCTTCAACCCGTTGGCTCCCATCGAAATATGGAGAAAAATCCTGGAATGTTTTCCTCAAAAACCTTTTCGACAGAAAAAGAGACAGACACAAGCATCTTGAATGACACAGGGGTGAGTAAATTATCAGCAGGAAATATTTGTATCAGAATTGAACTAGTCCTTTAGAACTGAATAAATACAAAACCAGTACATCTACAAAATTGTCAAGATTAACAATTTTATTAGTTTCAGATCAAAATTTAGATTACTGAATTTTTCATAACCAGTTATTCAGAGCTCCAAGGAGAAACTAAACTAAAAATGCATTTCTATCTCATCCACATCATTTTATCTTAATTCATGGGCATCATATACAGTGGTGCCCAAAATTATTAGAACACTAGTATTTTTACCAGCTAAAAATGATTTTAATTCAGTTATGTCTATCTTTTGCTGTAGTGTTTCAATTGGTAATTTTATTTTATATTTCTAAACATTAATTTTGCCATTAAATGTAATAATCCAGTAGGGCTGGGCGGTATACCTTTTCATACCGAATACCGGTGTTTTTTTTTTAAATGATATTCATTTTTCATATACCCCAATACCGGTGAGTGTGTGCGTACAAAGCGCTGGGAACACGTATGTTGACACAAACAGAAACCGCAGCTTGCACGTGCTTGTCTGAAGCAACACATCTGAGGTGTGGACGTATTTCAGTATATCTGAGAAAGACCCAGGGTTAGCGATTTGCAAAACTTGTAATGCCGAAATTTCAAGAGGGGGTGTGTCTGCAGAGATGAGAGCAGAGATCGGCGCATTGTGCGCAGACAGATGTAGCTTTCAGTGAGAGAAAAACAATGGCTTTACGTTGGTGTTACGTCGCAATATTTTAAAGATATGTCTTTTCTATATACTGTATTTTTATTAATATTTATGCTTTAAAGCCAATGGATATCACACAAGCAACGTGGAAACTGATCAATATGTTAAAGTGAAAGTAAAAACTGACTTTCAGCATCTGATGTGCATTCTTTCAGACAATGAGAGACGATTATACTTCATATGCTGATATTAATTTAGTCCCTTAATATTTTTCTTGTGCCCCGAACATGGTGGGAAAAATAAATAAAAAAGAAACGTATTTTGTGTAAGGTTTGTTTTTGAAAGTCTTAAATAAAGCTCTTAATTTTCATTGATGACTGCAGTGTTATTAGGGGGTTATGAAAGTCATAATTTCAGGTGGTCTAAAATGTGGGGACTGAAAGACAAGAATTGCGATGAAACTTCAAAAGGCTATCCATTGAATAAATATGAGCGCTGCACGTTTCAAAATCATTTGTTGCGCTACTTTGTATACTATCATTCTGACAGCGCCTCCTGCTGGAAGAGAAACGCGTAGACTTGTAAATGTGAACTTGTGAAGAATGCACAATAAAGTGTTGTGTATTTTGACTGCAAATCATGAATTCTGATTTCTTCACCTCATTACAATTATGAGTGCCACTGTCACTTCTTTGTGAACAGCAGCATTTTGTGAGACCAATCAAACCTGGGTTAATACTAGTCCGGTCAATGTAAGCCAATATACTGCAGTAATTATTCTCTAATTTATTAGGAAATGTGGTTAACACCTAGTCATGCATGGAAAAAAAAAATACCGTCATATACCGTGATACCGTATAATTTTGAAAAATACCGTGATATAAATTTTTGGTCATACCGCCCAGCTCTATAATCCAGTAAGATTTTTGTTTGACAACAGCCAGTGCTCCAAACAGAGATCTGATTTTATCATCATCCATTCTGCACAGAATGACATGAAGAAACAGAACAAACTGAGACAGATTAAATCTAGAAGAACTGTGGCAACGTCTCCAAGATGCTTCAAGAGAGCCACCTGCAAACCTGAAAAACTATCCGCAAGTGCACCTAGTGCAAAAGCTGCTTTAAACACAAGATGATGGTCAAAAGAAGTTAATTGATGAAGAAAACATATAACATTTTTGACATTTATGATATTTTTATCAACATTCTCATTTTACAGAATTTGTACACAAGTGCTTAAAAGTGCTTTTTAACAGTACTGCTTTGCTGGTAGGTTTCTTTAAGCATCTTGGAGATGTTGCCACAGTTCTTCTGGATTTAGATGATGAGATTAGACCTCTGTGTGAAGCACTGTCTGTTTTCATACTCCTTGTGTAACTGATTATTATAATTAATGGCAAAATGAACGCTTGGAAATGTAGACATATTTCATACTGACACACTATAGCAAATGATAGAAATAGTTAAGTTTAAACCATTAGTTAAGGCACTAGTTAGTTAGTTAAAATACTAGTGTTCTAATATTTTTGGGCACCACTGTAGCTCTGATAATTAATGTAGTGTGATAATAAGTAAAACCAAAACATACAACAAAAGGTCCATGACTCTGCACCAGAAGTGACAGACACACCAGATGAAGAGCAGTCCTCCTCCAAATGGTCAGTAATCAGCTGGGGGTAAAAAAACAAAACAAAACAAAACAAATTAAAAAAAGATAAAAATTAAATTAAATTAAAAAACAGAAGAAAAATACTATGAACATTTCTAATGTTAGTGTGTCTTAATGTTAAGAATGACATGATGTAGAATCTTAATGTTAGAAATGAATACTTACTTCCTCTGAAGATCATGTAGAAGATTTTCATTCCCAAAACTTCAGGATCATAAGGGGGAAACACACACACAAGCAATCAATTACTTTAAAATTTATTTGTTTGATAAAACACTATCTACTTACTGACAGACATGGGCTTGCAAAAATGTACTCACCAGATCCAAACCAAATCTGCACAGCTGATCCAAAATCCGGGTTTACATCTAGTATTCTTCTCCATGGAGTCCAATGATCATGCTTTCACTCAGGTCCTCTCTCTGTCAGATGAGTTCACATAACAGTGTTCTCAGGTTACTCATTTTGAAGTTCTGTCACATTTTGTGAGTTTGATCTTAAAACTAGCATGGCTGCACGATATGACCATATTATTTCACAATAGTAATATATTACAGTATAGTTATTTATTATATTGTATTTCATTCAACATGCGATCAAAGTAGCAAATTAACGTTACAAACAATAGGACTAATACAAAGGCAAGTTAAGTACATTGAATGATTTTCTCTTTAGTGTTTGATTATAATTAAGAACGACTGCTGGTAACGTTAGGCTTAATTATATTGCTGTAACTTTAAGAACAAAATGTACAGATCCAGTAACTGACACCAACCGGGTTTGTTAATCTGGACTCAAAACATTAGCGACTGTATTTAGGTCAATTACATCTTAAGTAAACTGTCTGTATTTGACTATTCAAGTGAGCTGCAGATTTCTTTCACTTCATATATTCAGCAAGACATAAATATAATGTTATGTTACTGCCTAGCCGCAGCTAACAGTATTAGCTCATACTAACAAAACACAGTAACACACACTGGTAGGATACTAAGATATGTAATCGCGATTAGTATATCACTTCAGTAAACTGTATCTTAATATAACTAGCGTTACAGTCTATAGAACTTTATATAATAGTAAAGGATACTTACCTTTTGCAGTTTGCATGATCTTTAGCTGCTGGAAAAAGTCCATATTCGCGTTTGTTTGTTCTCAATCTTCATTCCACAACCAAAACTCGCTCAAAATATGAATTAAACAGTCAGACGTAAAATAATCCACGTGAAAACCGTTGCTTGAGGAGCGACCGAAGCAGACTGTCACTGTACAAGAAGCCGATCAGCCGATCAGCAGCATATTCAAATTTGACCGGGAAACGGCTCCCTACTAGTCATTGGCCAGAATAATTAACGGCAGCGATAATCAAACGCTCATTGGCTGTCGCCGGTACCGTCATAGATTGCGACTTGCAGTGTTTCCACCGGTAATGCGTGCGTGTTTTAAAAAGGAAAAGCGCGTCAACTGAGCGATAGTGATTAGTGAATTCGGGATACTTGTGTTTTGAGCGTTTAACAACTTAAATGATGCCCTGCTCCTCACACTACATTATTATCCTACTGTATATTCCACCAGAGAGGACTGCGACTGCAAACGTATTGTCATTTGGACTACTGTGGTATTGCTTTTTGACTTGACTTCTGCAAATAAATTATACACTCGCTCTTTATTGGTTAATTTGTTCTTTATAAAAATAAACAATTTTTAATGCAATAGATTTTTAGTGCATGGTTACAGGATTTGTGGATTTTAAGACTGATTTTCTATTTTATATATATTCTACTTCTGTTTTATTTAAAATTACAGAGTTTTAATGCAAAATACACCTTAAATATAAAACTAATAAGATTTACTTTCAAATTACAAAAAGAACATTAAATTGTTAGTATGGACATAAACCTTAATGAGCAACAATATTTAATTACAGATTGTTTTTGTAATTTTACATCAATATGTAAGTAGTTTAAGAAAACAGAAAAAATACTGTAAAAAATACAATAATTTTTTGTACAAAAAAAATGAGAATTCCTGTAATTTGTCATTAATGGAGTAATACTTAAAATAACAATTAAGTTGTTAATTTACAGATATTGTTTGTAATTTTACAAAGTTTTTAACATAATTTAAAATAACACAAAAAATACTGTAAAAATAATACAGTATTTTTTCTGTATAAAAAAGAAAAAATACTGTAATTTGTCTTTAATGAAAAAGGACCTAAAATAACAGTCAAGTTGTTAGTTTACAGATATTGTTAGTAATCTTACTAAGTTTTGAATGTAACTTGAAATTACAGAAAACTACTGTAAAAAAGTTACAGTTATTTTCTGTAAAATTAGTTTTTTTTTTAACAGTGTACTGCGGCTCTTCTTTGCTAGAATGTTACTTGATGTTTTTCTTCCACTCGTGCAGACCCATCAATGGTGTACATCAGATTGTGCCAGTTAATGTAATCACCAAGTTTGTATTTGGTCTTCACATCCATGTAGGTCTCAATCTGACGGGTGGTCAGGACTTGTCCATGTACGTGCACATCTGCTATGAAACCTGTGAAGATACTTTGTGATTGGAACCCTCCATCATATTGGGTCTGACACTGGCCGAGTGTGATGACAGGGTTTCCTTTAAAAAATTCTTTAGGGCCTAACTCCTTCTTAATGCTGGCTACTCCATTCACAAACATCTGTGCAAGACCACTGTTGGCATCCCAGGTCGCACACACTGATATCCACTCATTTATGTTAAAAGTCAACCCATCGAATTGATCCCAGACATTATGAACAGTCATCTTGTACTGTTTGCTGTAACCTAACCAACGTAAGGAAAAGTCTTCAGCGTAGGACGGTGTAGCCAGAGAAAAAAGACATGGGTCGAGACTTATTCGTTCAGTGTAGAATCGCAAACACACAGTGGCTGCAGACAGGTCCATGGATTCATTCGGGTGGAGCTTCACCCAGTTGTCGGTGGTCAGCTTTGGGAACGTGATGACCTTCCCCCTTAAACATTTTCTGTCTTTCTTCGGCTCTGTTGTTGATATAACAAGATGTTTTCAACACTTAAAAAACTCTTTAATGTGAAGTGACAGTGGTTGACCCACATTTACAGTAGAATTGCTTAATGAACAAATTTGTGACCCTGGACCACAAAACCAGTCTTAAGTAGCACAGGTGTATTTGTAGCAATAGGCAAAAATACTTTGTATGGGTTAAAATGATCGTTTTTTCTTTAATGCCAAAAATTATTAGAATATTAAGTAAAGATTATGTTTCATGAAGATAATTTGTAAATTTCCTACCGTGAATATATCAACTTAATTTTTGATTACTAATATGCATCGCTAAGAACTTTATTTGGACAAATTTAGAGGGGCTTCTCTCAATCTTTTTTTGCACTCTCAAATTTCAGATTTTCAAATAGTTGTATCTTAGCCAAATATTGTCCTATCCTAACAAACCATACATTAATATTAAAAAAATTGTGACCCTTATGACTGGTTTTGTGGTCCATGGTCACATGGATGAATGAACTGTTGAAAGCAGTCTAAATTCATTTTTTTTAACCAATCTTTTCCCAGTAGTAATCTGGGGACCTCTGTATTTTAAAAACGATATTGTTAATACTACTTTGCCAGTACTTACGGGACAATGCCAATCCGCAAAGGACAATAAAGAAAACGTATGAAGCAAGTTTCTTCATGTTCCTCCTGGGTCGAGTCAGGCACAAGAGTTGCACCTGAGTGCTTATCTCTCGCTTTTTTTATACTGCACCACTGTAGTGAGGACACAGCATGTTAGTGCTGATTCAGCAGTTCAGTTACATGCGTAGATAAGGAGCAGGGCTGCACAAGTTGGCCAAAAAGTTATATTGCAAATACAACTTCAACTGGAATGATAAGCATTTATTCTCAAATGGAATAGCTGTTTTTTTATGAGTGTTCACACTTGGGTTCAGTCTTTCTGTAATCAGATCTGATCAAAGTAAAAAGTAAACTGTCTTTGCATTGATCTCGCATTGGTGTGCGTGATCGCAATATTACGTTCGCGATGGTCCCCCCCCCCTCGCCATGGGCCCCTGTTCCTCTGTTCCACTATTACCCCCTGTCCGACGCCCCTGATCGCTGATATGGCCATGCATCCGGGTAACTGACCAATTAATAGACCAATTTATAGCAGACGTCAGTTACATCCAAGCGGCAACCTCCCGCTCTCTCTATTGAAACCAACACGGAAGTGACTTAAACTGCAATTCATCGACTGGCCACAAGAGACTGGCTGCAAAAGAGAGTCAATCCCATTAACTTCCCATGTTAAAATGCCCAACTTTACAGCGGAAAAAAGTATGTTTACAAAAAGTGGTTTTGGTCTATATAGCTAGTTTTGCCCTTCATATCAACTGTGAGGGGGGTGAATTTTTTTATAACTCATCCGTTTAAGTTATATTAAGCCTTAAAGTTCGGCATAATTAAGGGTGTGGCCACTTGAGTGACAGGGGGATTGCCGCTGCTGTCACCACTGTAGCGCTAGGCGGGCGTGGTTTCAGCAACCAGCTCCACCCACGTCCCGCCTTTTTGCCCATTTTCGATTATCTGGGAGTGACGTGTGGTGACGCGATTCCAAGATGGCGACGGATGACTCCCGCCCACTATAGGCTTCAAAAACGCTCTTCAGAAACCTACAGAAACTCACGGACACTACGTCCATATTTTTTACAGTCTATGGTTACATCACTTGCAGCTGTGCCTACATAGTGGTTGCAGAAAAACACTGGTAACAAGGAGGTAAATGGTTAACATCCATGGATTAAGAGAAAAAATAAATATTTTTGTGCCTTTTGATGTCAAAATTGGAAGGCAAATCATTTTTATATAATAATGTCGTTAAAGACACCATTTGAAGCTAAACGCAGAAGTTTAAACGGACATATTGTGGATGAAAACTGCTGATTACTCTACTTTTATAGCATACATTTGATTTAAACAATAGTTCTACCAGAAAGACTCAGGAGAATGAATACTGTGACAATTATCCATTTATTAGCAACCCAGCAAGCAATAAAGTTCTTTGGCGTAGGCCCCGTCCGTAGCTCGCAATCTGAGGGTCCGGACTCTGCATATCCTGCCTGAAGATCAAGGCAGGGGCGCAGCCGACCCCCGTGAGGTATGGAAGGGACCATCCTGGTGGTGGTGGTGAGGAGGATGGAGGGAAGGATTCAATTTGGAGGAGGTGGGGAGGATGGTGGTGAATTGAAGCGTCAGCATCTGCGAACTCAAACATGAGTGAGTACCGATCTTTTATACCACAAGTGTTAGAACGTGATTGGATAGATAAAAAATTGAGTGACGTAACAATTAAGTCTTCCTGGCAGAACTTAATGCTAGAGCTTTCATTTCTACATAATATTCCCATACGCTGTTCATAGAGGACGTATTAGCCCTACAGTGACAGCATGAAATATTATTTAAACCTATTACTATTAACATTTTTACCTAACATTTATTTATTTAATCTCACAATTCTGACTTTTTTTTTCACTTAAATGCAAGTTTATATTTCCTAATTCGGACTTTATAACTTGATTTAACTGAAAAATAGTAAGTTTGTCAATTCTGAGGGGAAAAAGCCAGAAGAGCCGAGATGGAAAAAAAAGAGAATGACGAGTTGTTTTTTCTTATTAGAATTGTGAGATATAATCTCTGAATTGTGAGAATAAAGTCAGAATTTTGAAATATAAAATCAAATTTACATTTTTATTCTTTTATTCCAAGGCTCCATAGACTGCCACTTGAAAACCGTCATGTTCTGTCACCAGATAGGCTCCGCCCACAAAAACACCATTCCTGTTTCGGATCTGGAAGACCCACTATCTAACGTCAATTTCATTAAATAACAGTGCTTATCGCTGGTTGACAAGCTCTTGTAATATGCGGAGAACATTTTGAAAATGACATCTAATGAATATAATCTATAATCTTTTTAAATCTAACTATTTTGTACTGTCTCCAGGTAATTCTCTAGCTGTAAAGGCTATCTCTCCTGGGTTTTATGCAACCATGATGTGCGCACATCCCAAATATTTACAAACCTATAACTGCCCTGATAGCACAAGTACATCTCAGAGACGTCTATTTGACGTCTGCATTTACATCTGCAAGACATCTGTAATACGTAGTTTGCTCTGCAAGATGTCTGTTAAAGATCTCTTGATCTGGAAAGCATCTGCTGAGTACAAACGTCTGGCAGACATCTGTAAGATGTCAGTTTTACACACATTCTAAATCTAATAGACGTCTGTTTGACATCTGATAGGAAACATTTAATAGACGTATTGCAGATGAGCAAACTATGTCTTGCAGATGTAAATGCAGACGTCTCACAGATGTACGTGTGCTATCAGGGTAATATTTTAAAATTATAATAAAGCATAATTAGCATAATTCTAAGATTCAATTAAATACATATATGCAATGCATGTTCAATATATGGGCTTTAATTATTTACATGCGTAAGTTACGTAACGTTAAGTACGTGTGTTTCAGAGCGCTCTGTTTATTGTAAATGGTGCTCCACATGTACTGTTATCAATTACATGTGTGGAGCGTCTCAAACTTCATCTCTGCATATTGCTGAGTTTAGGTTTAATATAACGTTGGTCTGGGAATGCCATTTCAGATTTCCACATCAGATTTGAAAGGTAAATCGTTTATAATCCTACGCAAACACAAGAAAATACATCAATCTTTCTCAATACGCCAAGTGAACGGTTCATCACGATTTCAAAATAAAAGTTTTAACCACATGTTCAATAAATTACAGTGGCTGCAGCATTTTTGTCGTAAAAAGTGGCCAAATATTAAAAAAGTAAGTAGACATTTTGCTTTAATGTTGTTTAGTCAATATTAAACAAGGATTAGATGGCACAGTAAAGTTTAAAAACAAAAGTCAGGCCGTTGGCACCCTCTGCAGTCATTTGTTATAATGTGTAATGTATGTTAGCTATATAGTTTATAATACATTATTTTAACAGTTTGGTTCAATAAAACTGTATGATTACTTGCTTTTGATACTTCATTTAAATTATTTTTTCGAATTATTATTTCCTCATTGCTATTATATATGTATTTTCAGTCATTATAAAAGTTATTGTTCACTTAGGTCTATTTTTATTACAACAAAATTAATTATAATTACCTGATTACTCGATCAATCATCAGAATAATCGACAGATTACTTGATTACCTAAATAATCGCTAGTGGGGGCTGTCAAACGAGTAATTGCGATTAATCACACCCAAAATAAATGTTTACATACTATATGTGTTTTTACTGTGTAATAAATATACACAGTACACACACACATATTATGTAAATGTTTTTTGTTTTTTGTTGTTGATGCAATTAATCGCGATTAATTGTTTGACAGCCCTACCTAGTAGTAATAAAACACGTTAAAATACAAAAATAATCATTATAATAGTAATTTTATTTAATAACAGGATTACAAAACTTTCCCCCGCTTTAAGTCTGCTGAAATTCTGAAAACTTCTCTGCACAAAAAATTGAAAATCATGTAAATGCGAAAATAAAGCGAATCTGGCACTTTATTAATTGAGCAGTCCTCAAAGTAGCTATCACTGACCTGCTGTCTCCTCCTATAAACAAAAGTATTGCTATCGATTTTTAGGCTAAATTCTTTTTATATACCCTCCACGTAAAAACAAAACACAACAAAGGTGAATGAGTCAACATTTTTAATCGTTTTCATAGAATACTTTTTACATTTTCACAAGCTAAGAAGAAATGTGACAGATTGTGGAAGAGTCTTGTGTTTCATTTGTAAATTCTCTGGAGCAATAAGATGTAGATGTAGAGAAATATAGTTTTTTACAATGTGGGATTCTTACTGTCCTGCTCCCATCGAAAGCACATTCACAGCAACTTTATGTTGCAACCAAAGCCAAATCCAGCAGACCACCACCACAAAATGCCTGCGTAGAATCCATAACACACTGCATCCAAAAGCCTTTATTGCATTTCCATCACTCATGCTTGGTTTTTTAATGTTCGTATGTTTAAAGTTTCTGTACTGCTTACCAGCAGAAAAGACAACATTACAATAAATAAACTCATAATGCAAAAAGATACAAAAATAAGAGATTTTTTCTTTCTTTTTGGCTTACCATAAAACAATAACATAGTGTTATAGTAAATAAATGGCTGTTGTATATTTCCTTCAGTTGGGATATAGGACAGGACAGCAAATAATTGCAGATGCAAGTCTTAGTTTGTACTGTAATCTCTAAACAAAAATATATACTGCATATATAGTTACTGAGAAAAGCAATAAATCCTCATCCAATATGATAATACATTGTACAACCAGATCCCAATTCAAATATAGCAGGCTCTATAAACATAGCTCATGTAGAAGTATATATATGTTTGTGTATTTTTTATGTAGCACTTAAAATGTCCTGTAAATAACATGGAGTACAACAATACATTATTTTTGTTCAAAATGCCACATGAACCAAAGCAGCATGTCATAGACTCTTTTAACATGTACCGCTGAGGTGGTTAAACTGCACATGCCTCATACTGACATATATAAGACTTCTGGGTATTTTTTTTTTCTCTTTTGAAAGAATTCTCACCGATTTTAAATAACTGTGATGCAGGATCACCGCTACTGACTCTTTCAGTAACTTTTGTATAGACATACAGTACAAAAAACTGGCTACAGTATATAATACATATGTGACTAGTTTGCATGTTTCGTTTGGGCCAAAGTATGAAAATCCCTGTCAAAGCAACATCAGAAAGGCAATATACACTTGATAGATACGCGGATGCCGGTTGGTGAGTGGTGATGTGCAATTTACAGATACTTGTATATGCAGTTGTAACACAGAACCTTGACACATCGTCTGATTTCACAAGAATCAATGCTGCTGTCTGGCCTCAGTCCATGTTTTCCTTCATAAACTGTGACAGGAGTTATAAAACCCCAGTTCTATTGACATATCCATCCAGTCAACCCGTGACCTCATCCTCACGTACAAACAGCATTACGCATTCACACATGCAGCCACACGCAAACACACCATGACAAACAAGAGCAAAATTGTCAAATAGGCTCCTTCATGTATTTTCAGACAAGCTACTGTCCTGTTGGTCATCCAGAAACTCTTGATCAGTAAACTCCCCTCCAAACCCTCTAAACTTTCTATGACTAGATGTTTTGCAAATGTCTTTTGATATGTTTGACCTATAGATGGGCCAGTGATGCTATAGAAAAACTACAGAGAAGCACAATTAGTGAGACTCTAATAATGTTCACTAAAAAAAGACAATTTGTTGAAATAAACAGTGAGCACATCTCAAAACTTAAGTTTTAATAGTGTCTTGGTCTTACTTTTTCTGTGCCAGTGAGCAATGGATAGTGCACACATACGCACAGATAAGATTAATCTCTACTGCTTTGACAGGAGTCCTTATGATTTCTGGCCCTCGAAACACCAGCGTTTGCGTAGACGGCACAACATCACATGGGAATGCTGCAATGATTCCGAGGTTCTCTCGCATTTCTTTCACGTTTCATCTTCCGATGCGAAATCAGGAGGGAAGAGACAGAAACTCGAGTACACCAAGACCACTTTGCGTCGTTGCATCAACAACATCAACAAAAGCTCTTAAAAAACAGAACAGCAAGAGAGAGGACGGGAGGGACTAAGAGAGAGAAAGAGAGAGAGAGAGAGTACTGAGTACAACAGATTGACCAGGAACAGCGACTGACTTTGTACAAATTGTGACTGTCCGTGTTTTATGTTCTTAGGTGGCTACAACATCACTACGGTGAAGATGCAGTGCAAGGAGGTAGCCAGCAGGAGCAGCAGAGAGCTAAGGCCTGATAGAGGCGCCTGCCGAGGAGACGAATTCCTGGAGATGGTGTTGGAGGAGCTGGGGTCATCGATCTGTGGGTCCTTGGGGAAACACAACAGTGAACAGGCAAGAAAGAGGATGAGCATTTATTCTTACTAGCCAAAAGGTCAGAGAGTTCAGCTATTTGATTTTGCCGTATTTTTCCATTATTGATGTTTTAAGCATATGTGCTTGGCTTCCCAAGGCTTTAATATGATTTTTGTAATGCTAAAAACGTAAATTAAAAATGGAATTTACTGAATAACACTGAATGTTACAGAATTTGCTGAATAAATAAAAATTAGGTCAGTACACTTGACACATGTCTGTGAATATTAAAGGAGAAGTTCACTTCCAGAGCAAAAATTTACAGATAATTTACTCACCCCCTTGTCATTCAAGATGATCATGTCTTTCTTTTTTCAGTAGTAAAGAAATTATGTTTTTTGAGGAAAACATTTCAGGATTTCTCTCCATATAGTGGACTTCTATGGTGCCCCCGAGATTGAACTTCCAAAATACAGGTTAAATGCAGCTTCAAAGGGCTCTAAATGATCCCAGCCAAAGAAAGAAGGGTCAAAATTGTCCTACATCACTGTTTTACCTTTTTTGCAAAGGGCGTTTGATCTTCTTTGCATGTTCACTTAGTAAACTCTGGGTCGGTACTTCTGCAGCGATGCAGGACGATTTTAAAGAAAATAAAATGGGAGTTTTTCGACCTACCCTAACTTTCTTAAACCGGAAAACAGTTCAGGCAGAGCTAGACAAGATGAGCATTTGAGGTTAAAAAGTATATAAATGGTCAATTTTCTTAGAAAAATAACTGATCTTTTCGCTAGATAAGACCATTCTTCCTCAGCTGGGATCGTTTAGAGTCCTTTGGAGCTGCATTTAATCGGAATTTTGGAAGGTCAAACTCGCGGGCACCATAGAAGTCCACTTCTTTTTTCCTGAGTAAACAATGAGCGCCGCCATTACGAATTCTAACTTCAGATTGGATGCTCTTCTGTTCCGGTCTTAACAGGAACCCATTCAAATAGAAACCCAATTTTTTTAATGTAGCTAACATCGGCTTTGTGTCATCTACACACTCATTAAACTTTGAGGAGTAAGGCACTGGCAAATGAAGGTCATTGCGACATTGCAAAGTGATGGCGCTATGGAGCCATGTGCTTTTTAAAAACATTTTAATGGATGTAACATTAGATTATCAGCTTGGAATATATAATAATTTGACTAGAAACACTGGAGACCGGAAATGCAAAGTATCCTTCCAGTTAAGAGTCAGGCGTGTCTTCTGCGTTAGGAAAAACGTCCATACAAACAGAAACTTAAAGGTCTTTACAGCAACCCATCCAAATAAAATTTTGGTTAAACTTGACAGAAATATATTACTTAATGTAATGATAGTACTGCACTACTACTAATTATGATATTTTTATTAAAACATTATTTTTAAGTAATGTTTACAATTTTTTTTTACCATAATCTATGTACCAGCAAAATGTAAATATACAACACAGTATTTCTGAGAAAAAAAAGAATAAAATAATAAATTATAAAAAAAATCTGTTAATTAGAGGTGCTTTTGGTTATTAAAATTTAATAAAACCATTCAAATGGAATGCAAAAAAATGAATGGAAAACAGAATTTGTTCAAAATAAAACTGAACTTAAAAAAATATTTTTGTTAAAATTTTAATACATTGCTGTTAAATTGTGTATGTTTCATGATTTAAATTAATTTGGCATGCTTTTTAATTAATATTTCTTAATTTAACCATTAAAACAGCGTCTAGAAAAATGCAAACGGATATAAAAACCCGGAATCCAGAAAAATTTAAATGGGGATAGCGCCCTGCATTTAGTACACCATAATGTGTTTTTAAAAAAAATGTGTTTTTTAAAAGACTTTCACCTTGCAAACAATTGCTAATGTCCCTATAAAAGCAACCAAAAAAAAACAACTTCCAATTCATTCAAAAATAAAAATGCCATTCTGTCTGAGTTATACCTAACATGGGTTCAGATGTCTGAGAGATTAGAAAATCTCTGTGATTCAGCAGTGAAATTGTTCTCTGAAAAGAGGTCCTCAGTTTTAGGGCTGTTTGGACCTGCTGCTGCAACACTAAATGTCATTCTAGTATATAATGTTGCTTTTATTATGTACAATGACATTTAGTGAACTTTAAAAGGCAGAAGATAAGCACTGTTCACATTTTGCCATCGCCCAACGCAAAGATCATGTGCATACTGGGCGGTAGGGCTGGGCGATTTGGCCTAAAATCAAAATCTCGATTAATTGAACATTTTAACTCGATTACGATTAATGAACGATTATTTTATTTATTAATAAAATTATATTTAATTATATTTATATAATATTTATTTTTTTGCCCTCATAGTTCACTGACAAGTAGGGATGCACCGAAATGAAAATTCTTGGCCGAAACCGAAAACCGAAAAAGAGGAAACCAAGGCCGAAAACCGAAACCCCGAAAAAATTATGCCAATTATTAGTACCATTCCTTTTATGGCTATGACTGTGTACTAATCTTACTAGAATCAAGGCATTGCAATTGCATACATTAATATTAAAGTTTCAAAGAATAAATCAATTATATTAATTTAAACAATTATTATCAATCAAGTATTTTATTACTTGACACATACATATTTTTTACTGCCTTTGTTTAAATTGTTTAATCGTTTACATTTTTATAACATTATCTTCTGGATCCATCACATCATAGACTGTAAAAAAATTCACATTTACAAGTCTACGCGTTTCTCTTCCAGCAGGAGGCGCTGTCAGACTGGTATACAAAGCAGCGCAACAAATGACTTTGAAACGTGCAGCGCTCAGATTTATTCAATGGATAGCCTTTTGAAGTTTCATCATTTCTTGTCTTTCAGTCCCCACATTTAACACCTGAAATCATAATTAATACTTTCTTAACCCCTAATAACAGTGCAGTTTTCAATTAAAATTAAGAGCTTTATTTCAAGAACCGATTTTCTGAAACAAACCTTGCACAATATACGTTTCTTTTTATACGTTTCCCACCATCTTCAGGGCACAAGGAAAATATTAGGGGACTAAATTAATATCAGCATATGAAGTATAATCGTCTCTCATTGTCTCTGAGAGAATGCACGTCAGATGCTGAAAATCCGTTTTCACTTTCATTTTAACATTGCGCAGTTTTCACGTTGCTTGTGTGATATCCATTGGCTCACCTCCATGGTTTAAAACATAAATATTAATAAAAATACAGTATGAAAAGACATATCTTTAAAATATTGTGACGTAACACCAACGTCGTAAAGCTAATGTTTTTCACTCACTGAAAGCTACATCTTGTCTCGATCTCTGCTCTTATCACTGCACGCACGACTGCAGACACAACCCCTCTGGAAATTTCGGCAAAACAAGTTTTGCAAATCGCTATCCGTGGGTCTTTCCATACGTCCACACCGCAGACGTGTTGCTTCAGACAAGCACGTGCAGGCTGTGGTTTCTGTTTGTGTCAACATACTGTTTCGGCCGTGTTGTTTCGGTGATAAAAGTCTTTCGGCCGAAAACCTAAAATGCACTTTCAAAGTAGAAAATAAGCACTGTCTTCTAAACAAAATTACTCTTGTATATCGTGTAAATTTTTTAAGCTCTCCATGGACATGTCGGCGGAATAACGTAATGTAACGGAGCGGGGTCACGTGACTCCACACGCGGTACTGTTTTTAAAGGGAAAGTAATCGAAATAATCGACCTGGAAACATTTGATCGATTATAGGTTCTGAATGTCGATTTCGATTATTTTTCGATTAATCGCCCAGCCCTACTGGGCGGGAAGGACCCTCTAGTGCCAGGTCAAGGTTCAGCCGAAAGGGGTCAACGTGACATGAGATAATTACTGCTTTGTCTCTCTTTTCCATCATTGATGCATGCTTTCAATAGCACTTGACATATATCAGAGATATGTCTGGTTTTGGATGTGCTGTCATTTTTTTTTCTAACTTGAAAGAAGTATGTTTGAAGGATACTTACCACACATAACACATCTATTGTGTTGTTTGTCTTCAGCTTCTGAGCCTAGAAAAGAAAAAGAAAGCTCTGTTAAATCAATTGGATATAAATAATAACATCTTTGACCAAGAAAACCCTTACCAAACAATATTTTACAACAATGCTGCAGGATGATCCTCACCGCATGATAAATGGCAAACGATCTGACTGCTGTTTATAGCTGCAATTTTATAGCCGTAAATTGCATTGTATTAGTAATGTGCTTTATAATGATATTGACAAGTGTGAAATCTATTGTGATTCTCTCTTTAGATAGTGTCAATATAACTATAGAGAATTTAATGTTTGCGCAAGCTATTAATATTAATCATATTAATCATAGCAGGTATTTCTCACAATCAATGCTCATATATTAGTATTTCGAATGTAATCTTCAGATGCTTACAGTTTAGTTCGGATTTCACTTCCTTATGTGTGTGTACTTGTTGTATAGGTATGTGTGTCTAAGAAAGTGAGAAGCGGTGGTGATATAGGAGACCTGGTGATATAGGAGACAGTATAATGAATGGATTCCTGCATGTTGGCGGAAACTAGCCGACTTGAATCTAAGCCAGAGCTCAGCATGATAAAGCAATGCCTTGGCCAGCATTAAACATTATAAACAACCGCATCTATGGAGCAGCAAAAAGAGGATTTGAGGTTTAATATCAATGATTAATTTCTCCCAGAGTGGTCCTAGTGCCGTTAAAACTATTTCAAAATTGAAGAAATAAACCAACAAATGTGTAATGTTCAGGCGAAAAAAAAAATAAAGTTGGATAATTGTTCTCTGTACACATCAAGTGCTGTTTTAATTACATTGAAGCAAAAATGCTCTCCAAAGTGCAAGATATGCCACTTTAATAGTGCAAAAAAGAAAAACTCATGGAATTGGCCCTTAATCTCACTGAATCACTTGACAGCATACTAAGCAGAGAGTTTCTCACTTTTATTATATATTTAGAACATGAGTTCACACTGAACCCAGAGATTTCTCCCGTACGGCTAAGGCATAGCGTTCAATAATTTAGCAAATATGCCCAATACTTGCATTCTGACATGCGTTTACACAAGATGGGGTATTACCATATGTCTCTTTGTTTTGGGGGCTGTAATGCACATCTGGCTCTGTCATTTTACTCAATGAAAACCTGCAAAGGCAAAAAGCCTTTCTACAACATAGCCAAACAGTATGGCTGGCTGTAAACATCTCGGTTCTAAACAAGAGTGAGAGAAAAGCAAGAGGCTACATTATTAACACGGTGTTCGTATGCAGAAGTCGTCTTGCTAGTTTTCCTGGAGGTCAGCTGCTTGTGCTGCGATCATTTGTAACCGATGAAGAAAGACTGACAGACATATCCCTTGAGTCCACACTCCACGTCTCTGTTCTTCTCCTCATTTTAACACTGACAGCTGCTCCCCCTCAGAGGACTACGTTTAGCAGTGAGGCTAATACAAAAACATGTAAACTCATTAACTTCACTCTCAAACCACTTTCTCCTGATGCTGCGCTGCTCTCTGTTGGAGTGTATGGGTGTGGATGTATGTGTGTGTGCGTGCCCTAATGTCTGTGATTATATATTAGCCTTGTTTCTAATTAAAAGATGTGCTGTATATGGCCAACTCTAACAGTAAATAGCATGTAGGGGTGTGTGGAGCTTGTTGTCAGATTGAGAAGTTGCCACAAGGGCTGTATCTCAGTATATTTACATTTACGCATTTGGCAGACACTTATATCCAAAGTGAATTGCATTGCATTCAAGGTAAGCATTTTATCAGTTCAAGAATTTCTTGAGAATAAAATCCATGACCTTGGCATAGCATCACCATGCTCTACTGTTTGAGCTACAGGAAAGCTGTACTTATAAGGTGTTCAGTCAAAAGTCTGATTACACAAATAAGTTAATTTAGGCCTGAGAGCAGAGGCCTCAGCTGACGGAGTTTTGGTCCACTTTCACCTTTGGCTTTCTAAGTTGGGGTTTAAAAGATACTTAAAGGATTAGTTCACTTCCAAAATGAACATTTCCTGATAATTTACTCACAAACAATCCAAAATGTTCATGTCTTTCTTTCTTCAGTCGAAAAGAAATTCATGTTTTTGAGGGAAACATGGATTTTTCTCCATATAGATGACTTCAATGGTGGCTAATGGGATGATGGTCCAAATTGCAGTTTCAGTGCAGCTTCAAAGGGCTCTACACAATCCTAGCCTAGGAATAAGTGTCTTATCTAGCAAAACTATTGGTCATTTTTTAAGAAAAATGCAAATTAATTTCATTTTTAACCACAAATGCTTATCTTGCACTAGCTTGACCTCACACATTACGTAATCGTGTGACACAGGTGGAGGTTTCGACCCAGTGTTTACCGATGCGAACGTGCAAAGAAAGTCAAAAACGTTTTACAAAAAAGGTAAAACGAAGTTGAAGGAGAAAAATAGATTTTTTTGGCCTGCCCTACCTGAACTGAAGTACACAGACGAAGAATTAACTGCATGTGACTTTTCCAACATGATCATGTAAGCTAGTGCAAAATGAGCATTTGTGCTTAAAAAGTATATAAATATATTGGCTCCCATTGAAGTACACTATATGGAGAAAATACCTGGAATGTTGTCCTCCAAAAAAAAAAAAAAAAAATTACACTGAAGAAAGATATGAATATCTTGGATGACAAAAGGGTAAGTAAATTATCAGAATTTTTTCATTCTGGAAGTGAACTTCTCCTTTAATATTTAGTAATTGCAAATTTGTCTGCACTGGAACTATCGGATGAGAACAAAACTTAAAGGTTGTATCAGCGATTTCTAGCCTAAAACATAAAGTGTCGATTTCAGCTGACCTTTCATCACGATCCGCTCGCTGCCTGCCCCATAAATTGTCTGTGAAAAAACCGCGTCTCTCTGGTCAGCCTAGGGTCCGAGATATGCCAAAAAAAACAATCGGCGCTATCAACACACCACAGATAACCAAACAGTGTTCCAACCAATCAGCGTCAGGGGTTTGGTGTTGTGGACTTTCCTACTGGTGCAGGGATGTGAGGGAGGCGGAGCGAAAGTCCACAACACCAAATCCCTGACGCTGATTGGTTGGAACACTGTTTGTTTTTGTGTGGAAAGGTTGGTAGTACCGATTGTTTTTTTGGCATATCTCGGACCCTAGGCTGACCAGAGAGACGCGTTTTTTTCACAGACAATTTATGGGGCAGGCAGCGAGCGGATCCTGAAGAAAGGTAAGCTGAAATTGACACTTATGTTTTAGGCTAGAAATCGCTGATACAACCTTTAAACCGAATTGAGCTGGATAATGACACAATTGTCTCCTGTAGAGCTGCTTTACAGCTAAACTGACTTTTTTTCATAGTTGATGCATTTTGTAACATCGACACTAGTTAAACTGGATTGAATCAACACTAAACTGACCTGAGCTGAATAACCACTTTGGTAACACTTTCTATGAAGCCCGTATTTATAATACATTATAAGGGTATTCTTAAGGCATTATAATGAATGCATAATGCATTATAAAAAACCTTATAATATGTTATATCATCTCATGAGTATTCATAAGAACAGTTTTAATGTATTATAATTTGTACTTTTTTGTGGTTATAGCTTTTAAGAGAATGATTACCTCCTCATAGTTATAACATATTATAAGTCTCATATCTTGCCATGTTTCTCATGTCACTTTACTTAAAGCATACAAAGACCACTTATAAGTAATTATAATAATATTTCCGAAAGAACCCTAAGATCAGGTATCAGTTTAGATAAATGTGTAATATGAACAGTTTGATGATTTTGATGGTACCCTTCAGACAGCTTTTGATAAGTAACTCTGCAACTGCATGTCAGCTAGCAGTAATTATTATTATGCTGAATATATGCTAACACTAAATTTCGATGTTTCCCCAAAAGACAAACTATTATGTTATATTATAAGTAACTTTGCAAGTACATGAACATTCTACCTAGCCCAACCATAACCTAAGCCTACTAATACTCTAAGGAGTGTTAGTTGGCATGTAGTTAGAAAGTTTAAGCTTATAGTCAATAGACTTAGGGGACCATCAAAATAAAACGTAATATAATGTAAAAAATAAATGTAATATGATATAGTCCATTATAAATTAAGAAGATTTAATATGCCGTTCATTGTGTCTTATAAACAATCATAATCTTAAAAGTTATAACTTCAAATACTCAAGTATTATAATGTATTATAATTGTTGTTATGATTATTCATGAGATGGTATGACATATTATAAGGTTTCTTATAATGCATTATGCATTTATTATAATGCCTTAGAAATACCGTTATAATGTGTTATAAATAGGGGCTTCATAGAAAGTGTTACCACCACTTTATTGTCTTCTGCAGAGCTGCTTATAGCTGAATTGATCTTGTTTCATAATTGATAAACTATATTGAACTGAAACATTGAGCTGAATAAGAATATTATTGTCTCTTTTTAGAGCTGCTTTGCAACAGAATTTGAATTTGTGTCATTTTTGAAGAAGTTCCTTTGAAATAATCTATATTGTAATAAAGCGCTATAGAATTAAAGAGTTCAAAACCCTCCTAAATGAGGACAACCACTGTGATCATTATGTAGATTGTAAACATCATGAAATTTCTATTACAGTTGTTAAAGATAAAAGTCAACCATTAATGGTATTCATTTATTTATTAACTGTTAATTTGAGAATTTTTAAAAATGTTTTAAATGTTAATTTAGCCTAAATAGTTAAATCACACCTGAATTAAAATTTTCTGATAATTTACCCACCCCCATGTGTGACCTCATGCGTGACCTTTCCAATGTGATTACATAATGTGTAAAGTCAAGCATTTGTGGTTAAAAATACACATTTTTATTTATTTATTTTTTTTAGAAAATGACAGATCATTTCGCTAGATAAGACCATTATTCCTAGGCTATGATCGTGTAGAGCCCTTTGAAGCTGTATTGAAACTGCAGAAACTGAAACTGGACCTTCAACCTGCTAATTGTCCTTAAAGTTCACTATAAGGAGAAAAATCATGGAATCTTTTCCTCAAAATCCTTTTCCTTTCGACTAAGGAAAGAAAGACTTGAACATCGTGGATGACATAGGGGTAAGTAAATTATGAGGAAATTTTAATTTTGGAGTTAACTAATCTTTTAAATATTCAAGCAACTGAAATTTCTGTCTCCCGTTTCCCATTCAAAATCCGATATGCTTTATTAATGCCAAATGATCTTTGTGACAACTTACCCCATATAGTCTGACAACTTGACTTAAAAGATCACTGACAACTGTACTGTATTATTTTCCCTAAGCCAGACCAAGGTTTGTGCCTTTACAGAAGTAGACTTTCGAAAATAAACTTACCCTTGAGAAATATTCAGTGAAATTAAAAATTTGACAACTCACCTTGGTGTCCCATATAATATAGTATAGTTCTCCTATGTAAATTAGGCAAACGTGACTGAACTATTCCCTTCCTAAAACATTTCAAGATCACCAGAAGTATGTATTACCCCCTATCACATGGGGCTCACAAACACATAGTCTGTTTTAAAACCCTGCATTCCCTGAGGCACATACACATACACCAAACCCTCAATACATAAATGAAACTTGAAGATCTATGTCTGCAATAGTTCCACTGACCTGGAGGCTACTGCAGAACTGGTAGAGGGAGTTATCAGACGGGTTGAGATGGTTGATGTGTGTCGCCGGATCTATGGCATTGGGTGATCTGTCCCGATCCCTGTTCCTCTGGGATGGTGTTGTCATAGAGGTTGTTGTTTGCACTGGGGGCATCGGCTGCCACACGCTCACGTCTGTCCCATTTCCAAATGCCTGGATTGCATTACCTATATACAAAGAGCAAAAGATGGCTTCTAATACTACTGGTTTCTACTGCTGTCAAAGTCTCAAATTGACAGTCTGGGAGATGTTTATTATAACATAAGAGTATAGAGAGATGTATACTGTAACTGTAAATCGTAATTTGACTGAGAGCATGCTTTAATTACAGATGATTTCTCTATTTTTCTGAATAGAGGAGGTCAAACCTACAATCTACAGTTACATTATGACCATCAGCATAATCTCTCTTATTCTGAGATTTATAATCATCAATTTAACAGAAAGACCAGCAGTGTGTACCGTACTCTATGACCGAGTGATTGCAAGGGCAGTTATCACTAACTTATTAAACCTGACCTCTCAACATAGTCAATAGATAATGTGCTGTTTGTTTTGATCGCCTGTGTGATAGACTGGAAATGATGTGTATTTGCTTCTGAAAGACTGGAAATGACTTGTATTTGCCCAAACTTTCAGTCAAGCCCTCCCACAACCCAGCCTTTCTTAGAAGTAGGATCTACTGTCTCATTATATGGGCCTCTGACAGGCTCTTGCTCTCTCTGCCATCTCCACTAAAACAATACAGACAGCAAACTATTAAGCACATATAGTCTGTGTCTGTGAAATCTCAGTTTTTAAGAAAGTTTGATACAGTATGTGTAGTTGTTTTACACTGTGAAGCTGTTTTTATCAGAAACGTCCGCCCTCTCTCATAGTGCTTAGTTCTGTCTGTCGCTACGCTCCGTCTTAATGCTTATTTTTCATCTCCTTCTCTAATTTTATCATACTCACATGTAAATAGTTTGAACAGACACATGATGAATGTGTTGTTTGCTATTTTTAGACACTTTCTCTCCATCTCTCTAGGAAATACTGGAAAAGACCCGCAGGCTCTGAGCGCTTTGATCGTTGTTTTGAGTCTATGAGGCCTGACACATTTTCTTCAGCAGATGAATCGTGTAGTTTCCTCTCATGTGCATGTCTCTCAATGAGTCATGTTCTCTGAATCCACTCTACACTCCACCAGCTGATGTCTGGAGACCTTCGTATCCACAAGGTTTTACGTTTCAAAGAAAGGAAAATGTACTACAATAGCAGGCTACTGTTTGCTGTTTTTGTGATTTTTATGATGAAATGCATACCAGCTCAAAATAAGCACGCTTTTCTGATGTAAATAACATTTGAATTTGTGTTTTTTTCAGCAACACACATTTATAGTGCAGCTTATGGAAGCCTATGTCTGCCACTGAATAAAAAATTATTTTTACCTGCAACTTTTTACCTTACCCGACTTTTTTCTCAGAATTACGTCATATAAACTCGCAATTGCAAGATACAATGTAATTTAACTTTTTTATAAATTCGCAAATTGCAAGAAAAAAAGTCAGAATTGCAAGATACAAATGCAATTCTGAATTTTTCTCGCAATTCTGAATTTTTTCTCAGAACTGTGAGATATAAACTTGTAATTGTGAGTTATAAAGTCTAATTCTGAGAGGAAAAAAAGACTGATACTGTATGTTCTCCGAACAGCGTGTTTATATCTCACAATTCTGACTAAATAACTTGCAATTGCATGTTATAAAGTCAGAATTGCAAGATATAAACTCACAATTTAAGAAAAAAGTCACAGTTGTAAGATATAAACTCACAATTCTAGAGAAATAGTTGCAATTCTGAGAAAAAAATGAAAAATTGTGGGTTTATATCACAATTCTGACTTTATAACACACAACTGCAAGTTTATATCTCACAATTCTGAGAAAAAAGTCACAATTGTGAGATATGAACTCGCAATTCTGAGAAATAGTTGCAATTCTGAGAAAAAAAATGAAAAATTGTGGGTTTATATCGCAATTCTGACTTTAGAACACACAATAGCAAGTTTATATCTCACAATTCTGAGAGAAAAGTCACAGTTGTGAGATATGAACTCGCAATTCTGAGAAATGGTTGCAACTCTGATTAAAAAAAGTCGGAATTGTGAGTTTTTATCCTGCGATTCTGACCTTATTTCTCAGAATTACGACTTTATTTCTCACAATTGCAAGTTTATATCACGCAATTCTGTGAAAAAAGTCGCAGTTGTCGTGAGATATGAACTCACAATTCTGATTAAAAAAAGTCAGAATTGTGAGTTTATATCCTGCAATTCTGACCTTATTTCTCAGAATTACGACTTTATTTCTCAGAATTGTGAGTTTATATTGCGCAATTCTGACTTCACTTGTCAAAAAGTGAAGTTTATAACTTACAGTTCTGAGAAAAAAGTCAGACTTGAGACATAAAAAGTCACATAAAATCTCTAGTAAAATGTATTTATAATTAAATACATTTTTTTAAGGATTTTTTTACACTTCCACATTGTTTCACACCTGTCATCCCTTCAAACTTTCTATTTGTCAAAAAACCTCGAGAAAAAAAAAATCACTGTTTTCATAAAAATATTAGGAATAAAAAATGTTTTCAACATTGATAATAAGAACTATTATTAATAATTGAGTACCAATAGTAATTAATAATTGAGCAGCAAATCAGCATATTAGAATGATTTCTAAAGGATCATGTGACGCTTAAGACTGTGAAAATGGCTAAAAATTCAGTTTTGACATCACAGGAATAAATTACATTTTACAATATATTGCCATCACAATATTAATGTTTATACTGTATTTTTGTTTAAATGAATGCAGCTTTGGTGAGCATAACATTTCAAAAACTTATATACAACAGAATGTATGTATTATTTAATTAAATGTATTTAAATTATATATTATTATTTAAAAAAATCCTAAATCCTAAAAAAAGAAAGAAAGAAAATACCACTCTATCAATATGTTTTTTTTTTATGGGAAGCACTCTGATTACTGTACAGTTTGGGTACTGCCACCAAACTCAAGAAGCAAGAGTGTGAAGTTGATGATGAGTTGTTGTTGTTTTTTATTTATTTACTTAATATTTCAATAATGTTTCAACAGTTTCTCTCTTTCACTCGATGCTCTCTGTTCTGTTGAAGCTCGGCTCTGCTCTACACTTGCCTGTGTTGAGGACGCTGTGTTCCAAGGGCAGACAGACGCATAACGCTCAAGGGCTAGTGTAGGGTGTGAGGCCAAAGCGCTTCGTCATAGCCTCCTAAACACCCAGATACTGACGGCGCTGGGAACGAACCCCCAGAACTGTCAGGATGCCTTAACACTGAAATCCCGTAATGAGACACGAGAGAATGAGGTAATGAGAAGGAGAGAGAGAAAGCGAGAGAGAGCAAGAAAGAAGGATAGAACAATAAAGAAGCAGTTTAACCCAGTTTAACCTCCTGAAGAGTCTCCTTCAACATCCCCTCAAAGCCCTTGGCACTAAAAGAAACAAATCAAATTAAGCTCAGACTGTTCACAGATATACTCTTCCTACAGTGAATCCACCCTGCCCTTTCTTTCGAAGATCTAAACATTAAAAACTATTCCTGTTTTCACTGCAGTTGTTTAGAGAAAGATTTTGACAGGTCACAATTCTCCCACATTTATCATAATTTTTAATCACCTTTTTGCCTGCACTACTTCACTGTAAATGGTCTTGACGTAAAACAGTTTGTGGTCTGCATAAAAGTCCAAATATTTAATGTAAGCTCTCAATCAGGGTGGAAAATTAACAGCCACAGAGTCTGAATGCAGAATTTTCACCCATGGCGCTGCAAGCGACAACGGTGTACCAGTAAGAGCAGTGGATTTATTGATTTATATACTGTATATTACGCTGCTGCCACATATAAACATGCAATTTCTTTCCCAGTTGTTTACCTCCAACAACATAACCGGCTGGTTTTGTAACTCAAAAGCTTTTTTTTTTTAACATAAACTTGTGTGTATTTAACAGTTTAAGCGCAAGAAGACATGAAAGAGAACTTAGTTTAGTACTCACATGCCATGTGAGTCGGTTTCTGTGTGTGTGCTTCAGATGTGTGTGCTCAGAAAACCATATATCAAAAGTTTATTAGACGAATCATATATTTTTTTTTTATTTCTCCAAATTGTGCATTCCTATTTCAGTAGGCCTGACTGTTAACAGTGAACTGACGACTGGGCATGATGATTGACATGCTCACTTCTTCTGTGAACTATCACCAAAAGAAACTTAGTTCAAGTGCTGTGTATTGAGGTTTGAGTAGTAGCATTCACCTGACCATTTATGGATCTCTTTCAGTACTACACATTTTTGTAGCACTCCTAGGACTTTCACAAGCCCTCCCTGAAAGCTCGCTTTTTGCTATTACCACTTAGTCTGTTTTCACGCCATTCTATGAGTACAGGGAACAAAACGAAACACTTGGTGCAGTCAAGGAAGTGTAGCGAGTGAAAGATATACGGGGGAAAGGCTAAGAGAAAGAAGTGTACATAATAGGAAGATGGAAGAGGCTTTTTAGAGGCAGAGGTAAAATCCGGCTGACAGGCGGAGGGCTAAAATCCTCAGAAAACAACTTGCTGGAGTCTGAAGAGATGGACAGAGCAAACCAGATCAGAGGGAGAATGAGACAAATGGACAGTTAGGATAGAAATGGCATGGATGGTGGCACAAAGTTTAAAGAAAAACAAGACAGAAAAAAATGAACAAAAGATATGAGGAGCGTTTGATTGACAGATTGCTTACATCTTTACGTCTGTTTTTATGTAATATACTAGAGGTGGGTTAAATGAAGCTAGATCTTTTTATAGAACCATAAGTTTCCCAAAGAGTCTGTCATTAGACTACAGCACTTACACAACTCAAGTATGATAAGTTTAATATATATCTGTGAATCACTTCAGACTCTTCTTTTGTGGCATTTTACATGCTTTGAAATGTTTTAGTAAAATATTTGTATTGATTATAGCTATATATACTACCATTCAAAAGTTGTATTTTTTTAATAAGTTTCTTATGCTCATCAAGGCTGCATTTATTTGATCAAAAAATCCAGAAAAAAACAGTGATATTGTGTGCAATTTAAAATAGTGGTTTTCTATTTTAATATACTTTAAAGTAGAATTTATTCCTGTGATGCAAAGCTGGATTTTCAGCATTATTACTCCAGTCTTCAGTGTGAAATGATCTTTTAGAAATCATTCTAATAAGCTGATTTATTATCAATGTTGAAAACAGTTGTGCTGCCTAATATTTCGTTGAAACCTGTGATACTTTATTAATAAAATAATTATTTAATAAATAAAAAGTTAAAAAGAACAGCATTTATTTAAAATAGAAATCGTTTGTAACAAAATAAACATACTATTTAATAGTTTGTGGTCAGTGAATATTTCTTCTTCTTATTTTTTTTTGCAAGGTTGTGTTAAATTGACAGAATGTGATAGCAAAGACTTATATTGTTAGAAAATACATCTATTTTGAATACATATTTATATGTAACATTTTATTCATCAAAGAATCCTGAAAAAAAGAAAGAATCAAATGTTCCAAAAAAACATTGTTTCCAGTATTGATAATAAAAGTAATAAATCAGCATATTAGAATGTTTTCTGAAGGATCGTTCATTTGTGATGGATATTTTTTATGCTATATGGCCCAGGTCTAACACAAACTACATTGGGTTTTGTGGATCTGCTTCAGATTTTCTTTGCACAGAGACAGGGTGAATCAGGCCAGAACGCTAACTCACGCAGGCAGGCGTTGTCAGTGAAGAACTCTGTGAATCTGTCGCATTCCTCTTTGCTGTTGCCGCTGCTGCTGCAGTCACAGAACGGAGACACGCTGATCTTGGCTGAACGCAGATAATTTGGGGTCATCACCGTGCCTGAAAAACAAAAAGACATATTCCTAATTTCTTTAGAAGTACTGTATTTTAAAACTTTAAGTATCAATTTCATATTTAAAAGAAATTTGATTAAATTCAGTATGTGGATTTCCAATTTGGATTTCCCTGCCTGTGTACACATCAAAACCCTTAAAGCCTTGTCATCTTCAGATTAGCTGTTATCTTGTTTTCGCTGAGCTTTCTTAAAAGTAATAATTTTGGTGCAGTGTTCCTCATAAAAGCTGTACTGTGGGGATGTGACAAAGTTAGCCAACTGAGAAACAGTCTCCCACTGGTAGAACAACAACAGGAGCTAATCACAGATTAATAGCTGCGCTGCTGTATTCCCGCATGTCCAGCTGCTGTTACTGTGTGGTACACACACGACTTTAAGAAGACATCCAAAACAAGCAAAATGAAAAGAAAGAACTAGAGAACAAACATGTTGTCACGAAGGCTTTGTCTGTGTCTCAGTGGATTGTACAGAGAGTAGGAGCAGTGCTAGCACCCAGTGCTAGTTAATGATACACTAAATTTTGTCAGTGAATCCAGACTTAACAGATCAAACAGTCAAATTCAAAATCATCCTACATCACTGCAGAAGTTCCAACCCAGTGTTTACAAAGCGAGCGTGCAAAGAAGATCAAAAAGCTTTTACAAAAAAAAGGTAAAACAGCGATGTAGGACATTTTGAAGTTGGTCGTATTTTTTTTACATAACTGTCTTGAACCGGAGCGCACAGAGTATGCATGCACATTTTTAAGAAAATGACCGATCGTTTCTCAAGATAAGACCCTTATTCCTTGGCTGGGATCGTTTAGAGCCTGTTGAAGCTGCATTTAAACTGCATTTTTAACCTTCAATTCGTTGAGCACCATTAAAGTCTACTATATGGAGAAAAATCCTGAAATATTTTCCTCAAAAAACTTAATTTCTCTGCGACTGAAGAAAGAAAGACCTGGATGACATAGGTGTGATTAAATTATCAGGAAATGTTTATTCTAGAAGTGGAGTAATCTTTTAAAATAATGGTTTTCTATTTTAATATACTGTCAATTATAATTTTTTTCCTGCGATGCAAAGCTGAATTTTCAGCATCATTACTCTAGTCTTCAGTATCCCACGATACTTCAGAAATCATTCTAATATGCTGATTTATTGTTATTATTATCAAAGTTTAAAACAGTTGTGCTGCTTTATATTTTTTTGGAACTTGTGATTCTTTTTTCAGGATTCTTTGATGAATAAAAAGTTAAAAAGAACAGCATTTATTCAAAATAGAAATATTTTCTAACAACATAAGTTTTTACTATCACTATTTATTAATTTAACACATCCTTGCTGAATTATAGTATTATAATTATAGTATTTTTAAACTGTAGTTTATATTGTTAGAAAAGATTTCTATTTTAAATAAATGCTGTCATTTTTTACTTTTTATGCATCAAAGAATCCTGAAAAATCTATCACAGGTTCCAACAAAATGTTAAGCGACAACTGTTTCCAACATTGATAAAAAATCATCATATCAGAATGATTTCTAAAGGATCATGTGACACTAAAAACTGGAGTAATGATGCTGAAAATTCAGCTTTGCATCACAGGAATAAATTATATTTTAATGTATATAAAAAAATTAAAAGTTATTTTACATTGTAATATTTTACAATTTTTGATGATAAGCATAAGAAACGTATTTAAAAAAAAATTAAAAATCTAACTGTTCCCAAACGTTTGAACAGCATTGTATATACAGTATACTCCTCATGGCTCTAAATTAATATAAAATGCACTTTATTAATTAAAAAAAGAATTTAAATATATACTTTTGTGTGTATGTAGGTATATGTGATAAACTGATTTTTAAGAGTGCAACTATTCCCCAAGTCTCTAACTAATTTAAATTAACCACATTAATAAAAAATAAGACTCACCGATGAGGCCAGAGTACGACAACAAGCAGTCAGCGTAGTTCTCCTTCAGACAACCAGAGAGAGAGCGGGGCTCGGGTTGACAGTTAGTGAAGAAATCAGCCAGGCGAGACCTAAAACATCACACACACCCTTTATATTCCATAATTCTCAACTCTTTCTGACATCTATTCTAGTACAATGAGTACTAATGGCATCACTTTATAATTAAATACGGTTCATTATGAATGAAAGAAAACATATGTTGCCAACTCTGTTTGAAAAGCAAACTGCACACACAGTTCTTGGCTGTTAAAAGTGTTGGAAGACTCTCAGCAGCAAGTCTGTCGCAGTGTTAAGGACGGAAAAGGAATGTGTAAATGAATCTGCTGTGGCGTGTCTCTTAAAACGTATGGTGTGGGATCTCTGCGCAACTACGCTGAACACCTTGGTACATCTAGGGGCTACACCTGGCTTCAAAATGACTGTAGGTACAAAAGCAGGATGGATACAGAAAGACAAATAATGAGGTAAAAATGACCGGAATGGAGCATGTGAACTGTACAGACCTGGAGCGTAAGTGCAAATGTATTTCATTTATTTGTATGAATGTCTGAGTGTGCCCCCAGAATGCCGAGTGGCGGCTCTTCTGATTGAGCGGGGTCATTAGCTGTCGCTCTCTCTGTGCCTAAAGACATTTACTTGGCAAAACTACATCCACGTTGTGCTAATGAATCCTTAACAAGCCACTTAGCGGACTCTGGGGTTGCCTCCTTCCTGCACAAACCAGATTTAAGGCTGCAGTTTTTATTGCTAGACTTCAATAATCACCACGATTGTCCTCGTGTTCTCCTGCCTTACCTTAATAAACCCTTTATTTCCCAACAGATGTAGTTTAGCTGCTCATGGCCATGTCTGTCCCTATTGGTGAATACGTGTTATTACAGATGGCATGTTGTGATCTTGCCTCTCCGATTCAGTGAGGCATTTCTTAGCACCTCTAAATAGCTCATTTTGCACTGCCATGTGTTAATGCACACAAGGTAAGTGTTGCCATGAAGTGTGCACATATTTGCATGTAAGTGTGTGTGTGTGTGTGTGTAAGAAGGAGAGAGAGAAGTACAGCCAACTGTTTTTAACTCTGTTTATTTACTTGCTTTACTATTAGTATTGTATTATATTGCAATTTATTATATATTTAAAAATTTTACTAAGATTTGTAATGTTTTAGAAGTCTCTTCTGCTCACCAAGAATGTATTTATTTGATCCAAAGTACAGCAAAAACAGTAAAATTTAGAAATATTTTTACTTAAAATAACTGTTTTCTATTTGAATATATTTTTTATATTTAATTTATTTCTGTGATTTCAAAGCTAAATTATGAGCACCATTACTCACATGATCACATGATTCTCTTTTTATTATTTTTCTGATTTGCTGCTCAAAAAACATTTATCATCATTTTTTTTATGTTGAAAACAGCTGAGTAGAACTTTTTGATGAATAAAAAGCTCAGAAGAACAGCATTTATCTAAAATAGAAATCTTTTGTAACATTATAAATGTCTTTATCATCACTTTTGATCAATTTAAAGCATCCTTGCTAAATAAAAGTATTAATTTCTATCATTTCTTCCCCCCTCAAAAAAAAGTATACGGACATCAAGATTTTGAATGGTATAGTGTATAATGTTACAAAAACTTTTTATTTAATTACTTGGATCTTTCTATTCATCAAAATATCCTAAAATAATGGTACTAAACTGTTTTAAATATTGATATGAACAGCAAATCAGCATATCAGAATGACTTCTGAAAGATCATGTGATACTGAAGACTGGAGTAATGATGCAGAAAAATGGCTTTGATCACAGAAATAAATTGCATTTTATAATATATTCAAATAGAAAACAGTTATTTTAAACCGTAAAAATATTTCAGAATTGTACTGTTTTTGCTGTACTTTGGATCAAATAAATGCAGGCTTGGTAAGCAGAAGAGACTTCTTTTAAAAACAGAAAATCTTATTATATGTAGGTATATGAAAAATTAAAATAAAGATAACTAATTATAATGTATTTATTGTTAGATCATTAGAAATTATTATTATATTAATAATAACATTTTAAATTGTCTTTTATAATCCAGGTCTTAATTATATTAGTTTATGTATGGTAAAACTTTACAACAGAGTTCATTAGTTGACATTAGTTAACTAATTATTGTTGACTAACAATAACTAATAGAACTGTATTGTAAAGGTAAAGTGTAACCATTTTATTTATTTAACTTTATTACCATAACAATATTAAGAACATGTTGCCTGTTATAAATGTTATAAATTGTTATAAATCTTTGATCTTCAGACCTGCAGATGTAGTTGGTCTTGCAGGACGCTTGCAGTGCCAGACAGTTGGGTTTCTCCTTGTCCTCATATGAGCAGGCTGGTACGATGGTCTGCCGTCTGCGCTCAGAACAGGCCAACTGATCCCCTATAGGACAGGAGCAGAAGAGCATGCCGTAGCTGTGCTTGGGCGGCACCTTGTCGAAGAACTGCCGCAAGGCCTTGTGGCACTTCCGTTTGTTGCAGACTTCAGCCGTCGAGACTCGGCTCGTGCAAGGGCTTATGTAAGCCGAACGGTATTTCTTACAGGTGTCGTTTAGGTTACAGGCCTTCGCTGCGTTCAGGCAGTTGTTCTCCTTTGCTAGCGCTGGCTCACCTGCAAAGACAAAGATGCAGAGTATAAAACAAAATCGATCTTTTTTTGGAGAGTGTGTGAGATTTGCTGATCTAATATCAGCTGAAATTGCTTTAAATCTAAATAAAAACTTTTTAAAAAACTTTTAAAAGTTACAATAAATTAATAAGAAAGGTAAAAACAAAGACAAAGATAAACAAAGAATCTGATGCTATCCACAGCTCTGAAACCCTTGCTCCACAAAGAAAATCTTTTATTTGAATACCCCACGGCACTGCCAGGCATGTGAATTAATCATCCTTGTTTCCGCAGGTCTGCCAAAACACAGAGGCTGTTTATAAGGAACCTGTTTTTTGTTTTGGTTGTTTTTTTATGTTAAACGAAACAGTGCTCATCCCTTCGGATCCCTGCAGCCTAAACAAACAGTCATCTTGGCTGAACAGGGGAGTCATCAAAGCGGCCGGCACCGCTCTGCTCTCGCCTGTCAGCTGCGGCTAATTGCTGGCTTTCTAACACATTCCACAATTAACTAACATTTCGGTAGACTTGCTGAGCTACAGCAGCAGTTTGGCTTATAATGAGAGCCAATTAAAAACAAGAGATGGGTTGTATTAGAGTGAGGGTGGAGCATACATGTGCATGTGTTTTTCCTATGTGTGTGTGTATGCTGTGTTTAAGGACGGTTCTAATAAGATGTTGCTTTCAAGGAAGCCTGAGAACTGGTTGTGAACCAGCCGTTTTCCTCCACTTGGTAATCAATGACTGCCAATATCTCTGAAAGAAAAGCATAGTAGGTTTTCTAGTGCTAATCAATGTAAATTATGTAATAATTATAAAATATTTATTTCAGAGATAATTAGTCTACTTTACAGAAATAATATTTATGAATTCCTTGTGTTCATAGCTTCTTGGTCAGGCAGTTGCATACAGTCTAGCCGCAAAAATTCTAATATTCTGCACCCAGAGCTCAAATTGATTCCAAAAATTCTGCATATGCATATGACTGAAACTCCATGCTGCTCCCGTAGCACTCTCCATTAGAAATTAAGAACTTCCAGCCTGTCGTTTGTCATACATAGTACAAAGGAGGCCTGAAGTCGACATGAAATAATAATTTGCCCCTATTTACTCTTATAATGTATTTGCTCAGTTCAAAACTTATCAAAACTTTTGCTTCTTAAATGCCTCAGCTGAAATTATGAATCTATTTAACTTTTTTAATTCCTCCTCCACAACCTTTTGTGGTACATTGTTGTGGCTTTTCAGTGCGGTTCGTTACTGATAATGCTGTACAATGATATGTAGAAAAACTGAGATCAGTGCTCAGTGATGACAATATAAATGTCAGTTTGTGCTGAAGACAGATACACTACCATTTAAAAGTTTGGGGTCAGTACCATTTTATAAGAAAAAAATAAAAGAATACTTTATTCAGCAAATATGCATTAAATTCATCAATAGAGAACATAATGACATTTATAATGGTACAAAAAGTAAGATTTATATTAAATAAATGTTATGTTATGTTGTGTTCTGTTCGTTTAGACTTTATATTCATCAAGAAACATAATAAGAAATATTTCTTGTGCAGCTCATTAGAATGATTCAGCTTTTCTTTCACAAGAATAAATTATATTTTAAAAATAGACTAAAGTAAAGATGAAACCTTTGGAAGCCTGTTTCTGCCACTGAATAAAAAAATAAAAAAGGTAACTGCAACCTTTTCATCTTAAAATTCTGACTTTTTTCTCAGAATTGCCTGATACAAACCCACAACGAGTTATAAAGTCAGAACTGCAAGATATAAACTCGCGAATAAAACCTTTTTTTTTCAGATTTGCAAGTTTATATCTTGCAATTGTTACTTTTGTCTCACAATTGCGAGTTTATATCTCAGAATTCTGACTTTATAACATACAATTGGGAGTCAGAATTGTGAGATATAACCTTGCAATTCTGAGAACGTCAGTTTTTTTCCCCCTCAAAATTGGACTTCATACAGTAACTTGGAATTGCGAGCTTGTATCTTGCAATTTTGAGAAAAAAAAAATCTGAATTGCGACTTTATCTTACAATTCTGACCTCATAACTCATAATTGCGAGTTTATCTCACAATTCTTAGAAAAAATGTCAGAATTTTGAGATTTTTTGTTTTTATCTCACAATTCTGACTTTATTTCTCACAATTCACAATCACGCAATTCTGAGAAAAAAAGTCAAAATTGCGACTTTATCTCACAATTCTGACTTTATAACTCACGATTGCGAGTTTATATCTCAAAATTCTTAGAGAAAAAGTCAGAATTGTGAGTTTGTATCACGGAATCCTGAGGATGTAATGTAAGAATTGTAAATAAAAAGTCGCAATAAATTTTTAAAATTTTTTATTCAGTGGTGGAAACAGGCTTCCATAGAAACTAAAGCATGCACATTAACAACAAAAATGCTCAAAATTGGGTGCTCGACAAAAAAATATAGTTACCATAGGCTCCAAAATGCAAAACAATTTAATAATAAAATAAAATAAAATAAAATACAAAAATAGCTCAGTCTTTTTCCCCCTCAAAATTGGACTTTATAACTTGCAGTTGTGAGTCTATATCTCACAATTCTGAGGAAAAAAAAGTCAGAATTGCGTGAAAAAAGTCAGAATTGCAAGATTCTTGCATTTGTGAGAAAAAAGTCAGAACTGTGACTTTATCTTGCAATTCTGACATTATAACTCACAATTGCAAGTTTGTATCTCACAATTCTGAGAAAAATTAGTCACAGTTGTCAGTTCTGAGGAAAAATGTCAGAATTGTGAAATAAAAAGTTGCAATAACTTTTTTTTTTTTTTAATTGAGAGGTGAAAACAGGCTTCCATATAAACCAAAGCATGCACATTGACAAAAATGCTCAAAATTGGGTGCTCGACAAGAAAATATAGTTAAAAACAAACAAACAAACAAACGTTGGTACACCATAGGCTTCAAAAATGCAAAACAATTTAATAATGGACTTTACACAAAGTACCATTTCAAGCTTGAATAAAGTATTAAAGTAGAAAATGGATTAAAGTAGAAAACAGTTATTTGAAATTGAAAAATAAAATAATATACAAAAATAGCTCAATACTAATGTTTTCACTGTATTTTTGATCAAATAAATGCAGCCTTGGTGAGCATAAGGGACTTCAAAAGCGATAAAAAAAAAATCTTAACTACCCTAAACTTTTAAACGGTAGTGTATCTTTCAGGCACACACTATAACCTCTTGACCTTCTATAGAGTGATGTAAAACAACACCGCACCACTCCATCTGTTAGCCGTCTGGACTGTAATTCAACACACACACACACACACACACACACACACACACACACACACACACACACACACACACACACACACACACACTTCCACGCATTCAAACACACACATACAGAAGCATGTACACACACCGAAAGTCCATCTGCCCAGACAACATCTGCCCATTCAAGCCCTTCAGCACAGAAAAGTCTCTGTCTCTCCCTCTCTTTTTCTTACTCTCTGAGAGTGGGTGCTTATCTAAGTGTGGAAGAAAAAGTGGAATGCAATCTCGCCTATTCATAAACAGTGTGATGTTCTCAGTCAGAGCATCAGACACACACACACACACACACACACACACACACACACACACACACACACACACACACACACACACACACACACACACACACACACACACACACACTCACACAGGCACTCAAAGCAAGAAAAAAAGCCCTCTCTGCTGAGTTCCACTATACTGTCAGATGACATCATCTAAAAAAGGCAGTCTGTGTGTGTGTGTGTGTGTGTGTGTGTGTGTGTGTGTGTGTGTGAGAGAGAGAGAGTGTGCGATGTACCCCTCTGATCTGATGCCCTGAGGCTGACAAGAATAAAATACCTATTCTGTGGTTTGGCACAAAGGGCTTCAGGTTGAAACAATCCTCTACACCTGTCTGAAACCTTCACCTGTCGTATGAACCTTTAGTACCAGGTGTCACACGGAAGAGACTGACCAAATCACACATGAACACACAATTCACATAAACCGTGTCAAACATAAAGGGGATAGTTCACCCAGAAAGGAAAATTGTCCATGTGACGTTGTTTCAGTTGCACTGCTGTCTAGAAAGCTGGGTCAGAAAGCTCTCAGATTTCATCAAAAATATCTTAATTTGTGTTTAGAGGATGAATTCATAAATAGAAAACATAATGACATTTATAATGTTACAAAAAGTAAGATTTATAGTAAATGGGTTCTGTTATGTTCTGTTCTTTTGAACTTTATATTCATTAAGAATGCTAAAATATAATAAGAAATATTTTTTGTGCACCAAATCAGATTATTAGAATGATTCAGCTTTTCTGTCACAGGATTAAATTACATTTTAAAATAGATTAGTAAAGACGAAACCTATGGAAGTCCGTTTCCGCCACTGAATAAAAAAAAGGTAATTGTGACATTTTATCTTGCAATTCTGACATTTTTTTTTTTTAGAAATACCTGATGCAAACTCGCAGTTCCAAGTTATAAAGGCATAATTGTGAGATTTAAACTCGCAATTTTGAAAAAACAAAGTCATAATTGTGTACTAAAAATTTTCAATTTTGAGTTATAGTTAGAATTTCAAGATATAAACTCACAAATCAGATTTTTTTTTCTCAGAATTGTGAGATATAAACTTACAATTCAGACTTTTTTTAGCGCAACTGTGTTTCATTTGATAAAAAATACAACAAATACAGGGTTTAAATCAAACTGTATGACCAACAGTCCAATAAATGCTTAATAAAACAATACAGTAAAAATTTTAATATTGTGAAATCGTTCCAGGTTACGTATGTAACCATGGTTCCCTGAGGGAACGAGACGCTGCGTCATCAACGCTTTGGGAATGCCATTGGCGAACCATGCTCTGAACGTAGTCTGTAACCAATCAGATGACGGGAGTGACGTCACCGGCGTGGTGACGTAAGTGACCAGGAAGTATAAAGCACGTGCGTTTGAAGCCGGTGTCAGCCTCTTAGAATGAAGCGAGCGCCGCAGGGATGCGGGAATTATGGTCCATGACGCAGCGTCTCGTTCCCTCAGGGAACCATGGTTACATACGTAACCTGGGACGTTCCCTTCCGGGAACTCAAGCTGCGTCATCAACGCTTTGGGGAACGAGATGTCCACGCCCCCAGAATTTCAAATCCCTGCCAAGGGTCTGCTAGGACAAGGGTGGAAAGAAGTGTGTGACACTGTCACACAGGACACATGTTTTAACCTGCTCGATATATTATGATTTTATGTATATTTGAGTTTTAATAGGTTTTCATGTTGTCTTAGCCATTTTATTCCTCTTAACCATTTTAATGTGTGTATGTCTTTAAATGAGTCTGGGTCTGCCTGTCATGTGATCAGTCACATGACAGGAATCAGGAACTAAACAGTATAAAGGAGGCAGCATGTCAAACAATCAGGTCATTGACCAAACACTGAATTGAGGAGTTTCTACAAGGACTTTCCATTCCTACATCACTTTCATTGGATTACACTTACTTGGATTGTATATACACCGGTGGACACTTTTAACTTGGAACTGCAACCTACTAGGATTCTTAAGGACTGTTTTAGGGTATGATTTAAATGGACAATCTGCTTTTAACAGCCTAAGTTATTCTGGTTTTATTGTGTTGTTTTAGTTCCTTGTGAAATTGGAAATACACTTATTTATTCACTTTACTTTTTGTCGTTTTCTCATCTTTTTAAAACACTTATTTTATCTCACACAGCATAATCTGACCCCTTTTAAATCACAGTAACATCTACCGATAAGGCCGATTGTTACATATGGTGGCCCGTACGGGGAACGTTAAAAGATTTCGAAAGCTGTGTTGAGAAAAGTGTTTTAAGATGACGACAAACCACGTTAATGCTGCTTCTTTTAATACATCTGCTGTTTTTAATGATGAACGGATTTTACATCACTGTGAGTGTGTACAGCTTCGCGCTGAGGTGGTTGCTCTTAAAAACATTGTTTTAAAATTGGAGAAGGATTTTAAAGACTCTGTTGAAAGTAATATTAACCGTGAAGTGTGTTTTAGAGACTCTGTGGATTTTAAGTTTGCCAAAATGGAGGAATCTATTAAGGATGCCGTGGCGACACTAGAGAGAGAGGTCTTCGAATGTTTTAAGAGGAGAGACAAGAAATGGGCGAAACAACTGGAGCAACAAAAGGATCCAGAAGTCGCCATCTCTCCTCCCACTGCGACGACCAGCCCAGTGCCTCCCACGTCAACCCCTGGCTTTCCTCCGGCTAACCATCCCAGCACATCTACCACTTCACGGACTATCAACAGAGACATCGATGGAGAATTCTGTGCCACCACTCCAACCAGGTCAGACTTCGACACCATCTTCTCCATCCTCCCCTTCTCCAAAGAGCAACTCTGCAGCGCGCTGGGTGATGACGACACTCTCCAGGGACTTTCCATCTCTCCCTCCACTCCACCGACCAACGGGATCGAAGTGCTCGACCACCAGGGCTTGCTGTATCGGCGGTTCCAGAAGGGGGACGGCATCTACAAGATCCAACTAGTCGTCCCCAAGGCCCTGGTCCAGCAAACGGTACAGCATTTCCACCAGAGGACAGCAGAGAAACATCATCGACGTCTAAAGACCCTCCTGCTGATCCTGGAAGTGGCCTGGTGGCCTTCGGTCCGCAGCGATGTCTGGGACTTCGTCGAGAGCTGCAAGTCGTGTGGTGTGGAGGCCAAGGACTGTGCCGTCATCAACCCTACCAAGAACCCACCTCATCCACCTCAACCCCGTTCATCAGCACCTTCATCATCCATTAAAGAGACCCGCAAGCCGGACAGGAGGAAACGCCAGGGGGGCTGGCGGACCAGCGTGGCTGGGTGCAACAGTATCCTGGGAGGAGCGGCGCCACCTACCCTAGGACGCCCAGGCTGGTATCAGATTCCACCTCTCTCTAGTGTTTGCTTAGATTCCTCTGGCAGACTAGTGCCTGTGTGGGAGGGCCTAGTTTTATCCAACTTTTTACAAAGACATTTTAAGCCACACATTTTAGAGGATACCCACTACATGGACAATGGCTGACAGGACATATACGGGACTAGCCTCTTCCCCGGGAGCCGTAGGCTAAGGGGGGGGGGGGGGGGGGGGGGGGGCTATGTGACACTGTCACACAGGACACATGTTTTAACCTGCTCGATATATTATGATTTTATGTATATTTGAGTTTTAATAGGTTTTCATGTTGTCTTAGCCATTTTATTCCTCTTAACCATTTTAATATGTGTATGTCTTTAAATGAGTCTGGGTCTGCCTGTCATGTGATCAGTCACATGACAGGAATCAGGAACTAAACAGTATAAAGGAGGCAGCATGTCAAACAATCAGGTCATTGACCAAACACTGGATTGAGGAGTTTCTACAAGGACTTTCCATTCCTACATCACTTTCATTGGATTACACTTACTTGGACTGTATATACACCGGTGGACACTTTTAACTTGGAACTGCAACCTACTAGGATTCTTAAGGACTGTTTTAGGGTATGATTTAAATGGACAATCTGCTTTTAACAGCCTAAGTTATTCTGGTTTTATTGTGTTGTTTTAGTTCCTTGTGAAATTGGAAATACACTCATTTATTCACTTTACTTTTTGTCGTTTTCTCATCTTTTTAAAACACTTATTTTATCTCACACAGCATAATCTGACCCCTTTTAAATCACGGTAACATCTACCGATAAGGCCGATTGTTACAAGTGTGCCTGGTAAAATGTGCCAGGGCACGAGAAATGTCCGCCTGGGGAAATTGCCAGGACAAGGAGGGATCAAAGTCTCTGCCTAGGGAAATTGCTAGGACAAGAGTGGTATTACACCTGTCTGGGGAACCACCAGAACAAGAGGGAGAACATATGGCTCAGCCTGGGAAACTGCCAGGACGCAAGGATAAAGTGAGCCTACCAGGGCAAGAGTAGTAATACACCTCTGCCTGGGAAACTGCCAGAGCAAGAGGGACATAAGGAGTGCCTGGTGAACCTGCCAGGACACTGGAAGATCTCCAGCTGGGAAATTGCCAGGATGCGAGCAGTTTTACGCCTCTGTCTGGAGAGCCGCCAGAACAAGAGGGAAAGAATACACCTCTGCCTGGGGAAACTGCCAGGACAGGGAGGGATCAAAGTCTCTGCCTAGGAAAATTGCTAGGACAAGAGTGGTATTACAACTCTGTCTGGGGAACCGCCAGGACACGATGGACAAATATCTGTCACTCAAGGACAGAGGAGCCAGGAGTGGCTCTAAGGTCAAGTTCAAAGAACCCGACAAATGTTAAGGGTGACGACCAACCCGCCGCACTGCAGATGTCCTGAATAGGGACACCTGCTGCCAGAGCTTTAGAGACAGCCAAGCCTCGAGTTGGGTGAGCCTTGACCCCCAAGGGTGATGGCAGGCCAGAGGACTCATACGCAGTAGAAATGGCATCCACGATCCATCTACTGATAGTAGGTTTTGAAGCAGGGTACCCCCTCTTAGGGGGACCGTAACAAACCAACAGTTGCTCTGTTTTATGCCACAAGGCAGCTCTGTGGACGTATGTGTCCAGTGCTCGCACATGGTCGTGCTTCACAAATGGAGGAGGATATAAGGCCTGGAGAGTAACCGGCTGTGGTACTGAGGATGGGACCTTAGGGACATACCTAGCTCTAGGGTAGAGAAAAGCTTTGGCCAGACTGGGCGCAAAGTCAATAGAGGAAGGGGCCACTGAAAGGGCCTGAAGGTCCCCCACTCTCTTGAGAGAGGTAAGTGCAAGAAGCAGTGCAGTCTTGATAGTAAGATTGCGGTCCGAAATCTCCTCTATAGGCTCGAATGGAGGTCTACAGAGGGCTTCGAGCACCACAGCGAGATCCCACATTGGGACCCTCGGTTTCACTCGAGGCCTCAAACTGAGTGCACCGCGGAGGAATCGTATGACCAAGGGGTTTCTACCCACTGACAGGCCACCCAGAGGGGCATGGTAGGCCGATAAAGCCGCCACATACACCTTCAGGGTGGAGTGGGCTAGCCCTGCGGAAAAGCGAGACTGCAGGAACTCCAGTACTGTACCTATCGGGCAGTGAACTGGGTCTAATTGGTGTTGTCTACACCACGCAGTAAACAGATTCCACTTAAGGTCATAAAGTTTCCTTGTAGAGGGAGCTCTGGATTGAAGAATGATCTCAACAACCTCGGTTGAGAGACCAGTGTCTATGAGTTGTGCCCCCTCAGGGGCCACACCCATAGTTTCCACAACTCCGGGCGGGGGTGAAGGATTGAGCCCCCGGCCTGGGAGAGGAGGTCCCTCCTGATGGGAATCTCCCATGGAGAGCCATCGAGGAGGGCGATTATGTCCGAGAACCATACTCGGGCCGGCCAGTATGGGGCTACTAGCAAAAGACGGACCCCGCACTGGCGTACTCGTTCCAGAACTCCCGGGAGCAGAGCGATTGGGGGAAAGGCGTACAGACGAAACCTCGGCCACGTCTGTACCATAGCATCCAGTCCCAGAGGAGCTGGAGGAACTAGAGAGTACTAGAGGGGACATTGCGATGTCTCTCGAGTCGCAAAGAGGTCCACCTGAGCCTGGCCAAACACTCTCCAAATCTGCTTCACTACTTCTGGGTGAAGCATCCATTCCCTGGGCCTCGGCCCCTGCCTCGACAGGACGTCTGCTCCCACATTGAGACACCCAGGGATGTGAACTGCTCTTAATGAGAGGAGTTTTCCCTGTGACCACAGGAGGATATGGTACGCCTGCTTGTACAAGGGGCGTGAACGCATACCCCCCTGGTGATTGATGTAATACACCACCGCCGTGTTGTCGGTGCGGACCAACACGTGACGGTCTCTCAGGTCCGAGAGAAAATGCTTTAGGGCCTGGAATACGGCCAGCATCTCCAGACAGTTTATGTGCCATGAGAGATGGTGACCGCTCCATAGACCGCGGGCTGAGCGGCCACTCATGACCGCTCTCCATCAGGTGAGGGAAGCATCTGTGGCTAGTGTGACGCGGCGACAAGGAGCTCCCAAAACCGGCCCTGAGATAGAAACCAAGGTTTCTTCCACATGTCCAAGGCACGTAGGCATCGCCGCGTGACCTTAATCTTGCGGAATGGGTTCCCCCTCGGGGAAAACCCCTTGGTTTTGGGCTACCACTGTAGTGGCCTCATGTGCAGCAGTCCAAAAGGTATCATGTTGGATGCAGCTGCCATAAGACCTAACAGTACTTGGAACTGTTTGACAGTGAGTGACAGGCCTAGCTTGACCGCATTGGCTGCAGTAAGGATCGACTCGATCCGAGCAGGTGACATACGTGCCTGCATCGTGGTCGAATCCCATACGACACCTAGATAAGTGGTCCTCTGTAATGGAGAAAGCACACTTTTCTTGGCATTGAGTCTTAACTCCAGCTCTTTGTTGAGCCGCTAACTGTTCTGTGCTAGCTAAAATCAGCCAGTCGTCTATGTAGTTGAGTATGCAGATGCCCTGGAGTCGCAGAGGAGCCAGAGCAGCATCCACGCACTTTGTAAGAGTTCGGGGTGAGTGTGCTAGGCCGGACGGAAGAACTCTGTATTGGTAAGCTTCGCCCCTGAAAGCGAACCTGAGAAACTTCCTGTGTTGAGGAAGGATGGAGACGTGAAAATACGCGTCCTTTAGATCTATCGTGAAAAAGCAGTCCTCGGACCTGATTTGAGACACGACCTGACTGACAGTTAACATCTTGAACTTTAGTTTTCTGACTGAGCGGTTCAGTTATCTGAGATCTAGAATGGGCCTCAGCCCTCCATCCTTCTTGGGAACAATGAAATACAGGCTGTAGAACCCGGATTCTTTATCCTTGATGGCCTCCTTCCTCAGAAGAGATTCTACTTCCTGTTCCATTACCAGAACCTGCTTGGGGCTTAACACTGGCAGGGTTAGCTGACTGGTCTCCTGAGGGCCCCAAGGAGGAATGGGCACCATGTACTGTGGTGAACCCCATCCCTCGCCGAGAGGGGCTGCCCTCAATGGCCCTGGGCCAAAGAAGTCAGGGCCGCTTGGCCGAGGACCTCTTAGACTGCAGCACGACCCTCAGGTCGGGCCTTGTCTTCGAGGCCCCCGGCTTGGAGTGCTGCTGACCACGCCCTCTTGGTCTTTCTGGAGGGGTACGGGACGCAACACTCTTCTTTTGCACCTTGCGGTGTGAGGAGCTGGTACACGGCTGGAGACACGAGGGAGGTATCGCTGGAACGCCGCCGCTTGTTTACGAGCCTCCTGGTATCTGTTGATGACTGAATCAACCGAGTCGCCAAACAGACCAAAAGGCTGAAGCGGGGCATCCAGGAGGTGGACCCTGTCCTTTTCTTTCAAGTCGGACAGGATCAGCCACAGATGTCTGCCATAGGGCTGCCATAGACCGCCCAACAGCGCGGGCAGTCTCCTTGGCGGCGCAGAGAGCCAAATCTGCTGTGCGGAAATCTGCTTGCAAAATGGACATCGTGTACAAGCCTGACCTGGTGCCGTGTACCCCTTACCCATGTAGGAATCTTGGGCGAACAACGTACAAAACAGAAATGGCCATATTCCAAAGAAACAAAAGGACCCTCTTTCTCAGTCAAAATGCTGAGACATGACCATCACATGATAATCACCAGACGCTAATTGTATGGACCGCTTTTGTCGAGATCTGCGACTTACGCATCCAGAGAGAAGAAAACGCTCTCTGTCTCAGAGCACCTAAGAAACAAACCTCCAGTCTTCTGAAATAAAGCTGGCATGGCACATGATGCGTCCAGCGTGACTCACATGGTTTTTCGGACTTCCTGTCCCCCTCTCCTCTGACATTCCAAAACACCTCGTCTCTCAATAGAGATACGTACACTGCAAAGACAAACTTTAAGAGACAATCAACTTATTAGTATTGCTATTAGAGCAACAGTATGTTCTCTTTTATATGCCTGCTGTGTTTTATGTGATGATTTGAGTTTAATCTATGCATTATATGCCTTTGGGAAAGGAAGTTATCAAATGTATTAGCATGCAAGCAATATGGCCTTATTTGATATGTAATGAATTGTCTGGATGAATGATACACAGCAAAATGAACGAGGAAATGATATTGTGTATACTTTAGGCATCGAAATAGTTTAATGAAGTTAATAACAAAAATTGCAGAGAAATCCATATCCTAATGAGTTGCGTACCAAAAGGAATTACAGGACAGAAAGGGGGTGGCATGACCCGCCCCTTCAGCAATGCCATTGGATCCCAGCATCGTGGGACGTGCCCTAGCGGCCCGTTTAAAACTTCATGTTCCTAACAGAACCAAGCGAACTCAGCAAGAACTCAGCGAACTCAGAGCTCCCAGCTCTCGCCTCACGCCTTTCGCCTCTTGTGGTTTGAGTGCTTTTCCATCTGCGCTCGACCGCTCGACCGCTCGACCAAGCACGCAACGGTGCCATCAAAACTCTACAGAACGGAAGTTTCGTGACTGCCGAACTTTTCCAAGTCTCGCAACGCCGACTCAAAAGAACTTCCAGCGCATCAACCTGCGTAACCAGGCAACCGAAAGATCGGCTCCAGAAAACCACTCCTCCACGTCGAGGGATTTCCCAAACTACGTCATCGACCAGCAACCAACCAGAACTTTCGCTCAGACGAGCCCCCGGAACCCCCGTTCCCGGCACAAACGCAAGTAACAAGATCTCTGTTTACTTCGCTGAAACTGGTGCAAAATACTCCCTAAGTAGTTAAAAGCTAAGTCTCTGCTTTTGTGATTTTCTAAGGTTGCGATCTAAGAACTAGTTAAGATACTAGAACATTTGGGGTTCTCTTCAACTCAGTAATTTCTCATCCCCGGAACTGTATGAGTGTGAGTGTGAGTGTGAATGTGCGTGTGTGTGTGTGTTTGTTTATTTGTGTTTAGTAGATTAGCGTTGTGTCTTAGAGTAGTTCAATAAATCATTGTTTCATTAAAAGAAGTGTCTTGACTTTATGTTCACAAAAGTTCTATCTGTGTTTAGATCAAGCTACCTCAGCTTTAAAATTTCCTAACGTAATATTTTGGTTTATTTGTGATCTGGGCCAGGAACATAATATAAACCTTTTTGAGTTAATACAGTATGCTGAATTGACCACTTTGCTGGACGAATGGTTAAGAAGTGTAATCTATTAACTCTGAATCAATTTAATCAAGTTCCGAATCTTTCGATTCGATTCCTTATTTGAATCATTATAAATTTGAGCTAATTAATCCTTACAGATGGTGGAGAATATAACGCGAACACATCTAACTATTTGAACATAAAACAAGTCATTCTTTATGTGTATTTGTTCTATTTTATCCGGAAGAAATAGACAAAAGACAGAGAAACATTTTATTGTGTACTGTATGCTTTATTGTGGCTGCCAGTCTGGAACGAATGAAAGCGTAACTTCGAGTTGTTGTGTAAAGAATTTAAACTGCAGTAAAGTTTTAGAAATTGAGACAAAGAAAAGAAGAAAAACGAGCGTGTTCCTTGTTTTTCCTCTCTGTCAAAAGGCCTTGCAGCTAGTGTTTTACTCTGCGTGTTCCAGAGTGAAAACTTAAGCTGACTCCCGGTTTAAGATCTTTAGGCTCGCGACCTAATGCTCTTTTACCAAGTATTCACTTAAAACTAACGTTAGTGAAGTTAAGACGCGGCGCTCAGCGCGAGCACCCACACGTTGCTTTATGGGAGAATTTTGAGATCTTGATCGAATAAAATTGTGTGGCTGAGTCCACATATGCTGTTTAAACAGACTAGCACAAAATTAAATTAATCGCAGTAAATCTGTGGATAAATGTGCCTCACTCTAATGAGTTGAGACGGTGCTATAAGAATCTAAATAGTATTTATTTGCTGTGCAATTCCGAAATGCGCTGTCATTTCATGCATTGTATTTAAAACTGCCTTACTCTCTCACTTGCTGGTTGTTGCCATAGAAACGCTGCGACCCGGATATCCTAACACACCTTTTCCGGGGCAGAGTTTCGTTGCGCAGGCGCAGTCCGCCTGCTCATATTGTAAACAAGTGGTATAGCTAACCTAGCTAAAGCTAACGCGTGTGCATTGAAGCCTATGTAAAACCATTAGCCTTGAAAAATAGCAGTTAGCACGCAATCGGTTAGGGTGATCCATTGTGTTTGAACTCAGTGTGTGTAACGTTGTTTGGGTGACTCAATCACAAGCTTTGAACTTTAACGCTCATTCTGCAAACTTCTTTACTTCATATCTCTGTACACTATTCCTTGTATTTCTTCCCTCCTCCCATGTGACAGGAATATTGACAATTTTAAAGTTAAGTCTCTTTTTGATGCGATTGTAACAAACCATTAAAGCCCTATCATAAATCTCAAATTAAAACATTCTATTTTTTTTTTTTATTTAAGGCTCTCTCCCGTTTGTCTGTTTGCATTGCCAGTTTAAACTGTTAAAAGCTTTATAATCAAATACTATTTTCAAGCTGATTAATTTGATTACGTTGATCACTCTTAATAAATAATCACATCTCCTTGCCACACCGCAATTTCCGTGATTGATTTAACATTGATTATTTGTAATCAATTTTAATGAGGCATCATTAAAAAAAAAAAAAAAAAAAAAAAAAATTTGGTCACCAACTTTCATTGCAAAGTTGAAATTTTGTTAATTTTTTTTTTAAAATTTAAAATTTTAATCTCTAATTTTAATTTTTGATTTAAATTTTTAATTTAAATTTTAAGTTTAATCATAATCACATTTCCCCTTTTCAGACGGCAATGATACACGTTGAATAGAGAAATGATAATTTCCTTGACCAATTTTTATTGAAAACTTCTAAATTATAACCAGGAACAATCATTATTGATTTGAAAACGACTCCTTTTTACAATCAATAGTTGTTCCTTTTCCCATACCTCAATGGTTTGTGCTGATTCATTTGATTACAACTGCTAACTTAAACTTTAACAAAGCGTTACAGTTTTAGTTCTCCCACAATCATTACTGAATTGAAACATCAATTTTAATTTGCAAACCAAGGCTTTAATTGTAATTGTAATAATCAAGTCTTGTCATATTCCCTGACTTGGGAGCGAAACCTCATTTTCAATTGGCTGTCTCTCTCCTCACTCTCTCTCTCTTTCACCTAGCTGTCCTCCTCCTGATTTGACTACTGCTGCTATTTCCTCGATTGTGCCTGTGAGAATCATAAAAGCAGAGAATTTTGGTTGTTTAAAAGACATTTAATCAATGTTCATACAATTTCAAAACGCCAATTAAACTTGTGTCTAACTCTCACTTTCCCCTCTCATCGTGGAACCCTACAGCCAAGGTCCCAACGAATCCAGCGAGGACTGATAGGCGCCAGTCGTGGACCCGTTTCCAGAAACGCTCTGATTGGTGTACAGTGTCAATCCTACCAGCTGCAAAGCCAATACTGTCATTGTTATTGTATATTCCCTCATCCCGGAGGGGATTATAATAACAATCATAGTCCTGGGGTGTTGAAATTCCCATTTCTGAGCACCGTATCTAGAAGCATACATCAAGTTGAGAAAAAAAAAAACTTGACTGTACTCATTCTGGGGCCAGAAAGGTGTATTTCACTTTCCCTCTCTCCCCCAATCTCTCTCTTTCTACCTTCTTCCCAAAGTGTTCCTTTTGTTGTTGTCTCTTTTCTCTCTTCTCTTTAGAAAAAGGGGGAAGCAGCCGACGACTACGCCGTTCTTTGCTGTGGGTGTTTGTTCCTCTTTCCTCTCTCTGTTCTAGCTACAACACCCGTGGGTACCCCCTCGCCTCCTCCATAGCGACGCTAGCTGGAGGCGTGCACACCAGTGAACCACCTGCGGGGAGAACCACGCTCACCTCAACACAACACACCCAAAACCCACTTACACCCGACACCACCACACTCACACCACTGTTTTGGTTTTGTTTGTTTGTTTTGTTGTTTGTTCTTCTTTCTACAGGTCTGTGTTAGTCAGTGGTCTGGTCTTTCCTCACGGCATCAAAACATGCCTCGCCCAACAGACCCCGTTGGTCACTGGGAGGACCTGGAAATCTGGCTAAGCGCCGTGACGGACAGCCTCTTACCCAAAGCCTCCGAAGCTGTCAAACACCAGACACAAGACCAACTGGACAACAACATAACAGGCATCATGAAACATGATCCAGGTCAGAGCTACGGACACAAAGAGCTAGCAAAGATCACTGGCTCCCTGAGTCACACCCTCATCGCCTCCCTCAAACGGAGCGACAGACAAGCCGCCTATCTCCAGCAGGAGCTGAAACGCGCACAGCGACGCATCGAGCAGCTAGAGCTGGAGGCTCAAGATCGACGGGAAGGGTCCAATGAGACGGATCCCAGAGCAACTGAGGAGATCGCTAGACTACAAGAAACTCTAGCAAACCACACACAAGAAATGGAGCACGCAAAGTCCGCCCGCGCCGACCTCAGCGACAAGCTACAGTACGCAGAGCAGCTACTGGAAAAGGCAAGGCTGGACTTCCGAGACAAGAACAGCAGAATTAAAGCCCTCGAAACACATCTGAACGAGGCAAGAACTGAGATAAGTTACCTCACTCAACAACTTGACGACATGAAAGAGGAATTTGACAGTGTCAAAAATGAACTCAGATATGCTTATGAACTGCGCCCTGAGCCAACCAGGACGCAACGGGCCCCGGCCTCACCCCTGCTAAGCAGGCCCGGATCCCCTGTTCCTGAAATGTCACGTGAACAAAAGGGGGAGGGAGCGACTCAGAAACCCTCGCCAGCTCCCTCTGAAGAAACCTACTTCACACCCAAGCTACGAGAACTCCCCAAGGCCAGCCATAACCCATCACATGGCATGGACCTCAAAGACCTTGACAAGCTGACCCGAAACATCAGCAAATTCACCCCGAGTGTGCCAGATGGTCAAGACGTCCACTCTTACTTGAATGATGTCGATTTTCACTTAGAAATGAGACCCAATGTTACTGACAAAGACAGACTTTATCTGCTGCGAACGACATCCAGCCCTGAAGTGCGGAGCTTCCTGGACCGACAGCCTTCTCACACAAAGAATGACTACCAATCGCTCCGCCAAGCCCTCATCAAGGAATTTGCAGTCCCAGAATCAGAGCAAGGACTGGTGGCCGCCCTGGAGACAAAACAGGGTCGTCATGAATCCTCCCAGGCATACTATAGCCGGCTTAGAGAAGCATACTTCGGAGCTCGCAATGAACCTGACATGGAGCAGGACATGAACTTTAAGACTCTCTTTCTGAGAAATCTCCATCCTGCAGTAAGCCACCACCTTGGCGTCCTTGCATGCCCACAAACAATGACGTCTCAACAGCTGCGAGACCTGGCACACAAAGCCTACGGCAAGCAAAAGATGGAATCAGAAAAGGGCACCAAGTCTACTGCAGTTCTTGATTTCAACACACAATGTCAAGAAATGAGCCTAGCGGGCGCCCAACACCAAGAAAGCTTCAAGCCACCTCCTAGAGAATGGAGACCATCCTCATTCAACAGAGAACGTGACTTTCACTTTGGCGCCCGACCTACACAAAGAAACGACCGCTGGGATGGACCACGCAGACGACAACACTCACCTGAACGCTACTGGGAAAAATCCTGGTACCATCCAAGACCTTGTGAGAATCGATGGGAGAGCTCATGGAGTCGGCCAACCTCATCAGGAAGCTCAGGAAATGGCTCGTGGGAATCTAATGCAACCAGTCCAATAAATCGACGAAAGAACTTACAAAGATCCCACACTGATCAAGCACAAGCTGAATCTACACATGAAGAAGAGACATTGCCGTGTTTTGATTCACAAGAACTGATGAAAATGATGATGCAAGAGTTCTTCAAACGCAAAAGGGAGGATAGGAAGTGGGAAAAGAAAGAGAAACCCACTGCGGCCTGACTAGCGGCCAGACAAGAAGGCAACGACCACCTGGTCCAACAAACCACACAGAACAGCACTTCTTCTCCTTACCCCAAAAACACTGTAACTGTCATAACTTCAGATGGACAAGAAAGCTTCTTTAAACATCCAAAGCAAGAGACAGAAACTGACTCAACACATGACACGTCAGATCACAGAAGCTTCCAACAAACACCTGCTCAGATAACAACTCAATCACCTGAAAGTGCTGTCCTGGTCGTCTGCCACTCCGCCGAAGAACACAGAATCAGTTCTGAACTCGCACCTATCTCATCTCAAACTCCAGCCCCTCAACTCCTAGGTGATTTCACCGAGAAAGGTACAACGAGAAAGTTTTACCTTCCCATCACCATCGAGGGTCATGTCAAAGTGGAAGCCCTTCTAGACACAGGAGCCGACATCACTCTAATGTCAACTGAACTCCTTGAGAAAATTCAAAGAACTATAACTGATGGAACTTTCAAACTCCAAAGGTGCGAACTGAACCTGCAAACATACTTAAACATGGGCCTACAGCTGAAACATGTGGCCCCAATTCACCTAACAGTGGGACCGATGAATCTCATCCACCCAGTCTACATCTCACCTCTAAACAACTATCCGCTCCTCATAGGAAAGGATCTGCTAAATCGCTTCAAACCCTTGATAGACTTTAAGCACCTGAAGTTGTGGACGCAAGTCCGTGAGCCATTGCCCTTCCAGTCAGTAGTCCCCAATGAGTCGCAGTGTCAAGCCACAGACGTTGCCTTCAATTTGCTTAGTGACAATGCAGTGTCAAAGTCAAGGCCAAGCTCAAGTTCAACGCCAAGCAGCAAAGAACAAGGCCCTTCCCTCTGCTCACTGCAAGCGTGGGACTCAGGTCCCCCTCAACTCAGAACTGCCATAAATGTCCAAGACACCTTAGTATCTGTCGCAGTGCTAGCCCCTGGGCAGGAAAACTCAGCCGGCAGCCTGAATCTCTTCAAAGCAACGAAGCACAGACACCAAAGCCTACCAAAGGACACCAGACTCAAGAAAGCAGATCACCAAGGACTTAAAGAAATTCTACATGAGTACAGGGACTCTTTTGCAAAGGACGTCCCGGACTGTGGCCCAATGAAACTGATGCCCACAGCGTAAGTCCATGACTGCCCAGACAATCACCAGGGCAATCTGAAAACGGGCGTGGTCCGGCTCAACAGCGACCCTTGCCCATCACAACCATTCAATACATTTCATGCCCTCCCACCCATCCCAATGGCTACAGCTCTTACCCGCCACCAACATACCATTGGTATGCAACACCCCTCCTCCTCCCACATCAGCAGACCTACCCATTTCTGCTCACATCTTCGAACTTTACTCTCCTACGAGATCTCACTCGACTAATCCACGTCTTCAGACCTCCGCACCCTCCAATCCATTAAAAACATGCTGCATCTGCAAAACGGTGCCCTCACATATGTCTCTGAGCCCCTAACTGCGCAAAAGCTTGTAGTCCCTCAGAGCCAAAGGGGGATGAGGCTTAGGCATGCACACGATGCACCATGCGCAGTGCACTGTGGTGCCAAAACCACCTACTACCCATTCAAACAGGTGGCACAGTGGCCTGGCATACAACAAGATGTGGCAGATTACATAGAAGGATGCCTGATGTATTGCCAGTTTCAACCAAGAAACCCAAGCCACCGAGCATAACTCAAAATTGAAAAATTATGCAGGAAATATAGAGACATTTGGATGTAAAGCCCCATACTAACCATCTCCTTCGCACAAGGAACTCAGTGTTGGAAACAAAGTGTGGTATTACGGTTCCGCCATCCTTGGCAGAACACTCCCTATCGCCAGTCGGAGAAAGTCCTTACCCCACTGAAAGGAATCCCACAAGCTCTCGCCTGTTGCCCACCAAACCAAAAGCGCAGCAAGGCAGTTCCTCAATAGGTTCGCCAAAAGCCGATAAAGAAACATTGGGACTCCAACCGACAGCAAAAGGGGGAAGACCAAACCCACTGACACAGACCGACAATTCATGACTATGCCTCACACTAACATGATTTCTATCCTTCTAGGTAAACACACAGCTAACCTCCCAAACACAACACAAATCACCTAAACATTCTCCTCTGCCGCACTGCTAGGACCAACCTCCGCCCAGCAGAGAGGAGCTGCTCCACACATGTGACACTTATCCTTACTGTCTAACCTCAGTCAGTGTCATTGTGTCCCTTTGTGTTTTCCTTTTTCTCCCTTTCTCTATGTGTCCCTTCCTTCCAGCCCTCATCAGAAACTGACCTAACTTTTCTTTCAAGTCTAGGCCCCCTGAAGATGGGATTGACTCAGTACACCAAATTAGTTGCAAATCACTGCCGGAAATTTCGTTTACGATTTGAGCAACCCCGCCAAACCATGATCTTCGTGGCTAACTGTCCCGTTGTTATTTTCTATCTCCAGGTAGACATTATGATTCGCCACCCTGTGTCTCTGCGTAATCAGGATTACCAATAGCTAACCGCAAAGTCTACCTCTAAAGGTGTATGGCCGATTCGACCCTTTGATGTTTTCCAGAACACACTACACCCTATCAGCCCCCAAAAGTCTTGGGCCGACACCCGTCAGACACGGGAAGTCCTTGCCCACATGCAGGCAGATGTGAACCACATGCTGCGCTAATTACAGAAAATGATCGTAACCCAGGCTGAATTAAGCGGGTACAACCGGCGTCCCAAACGATTATTGGGCGCCCTACTGGGGCTGGTGCGGCTGTGGGCACTCTGTTTAACATTCTAAACCTAGCCGCCTTAAAACGACATGTGAACAAACTCCAAGCTGAATTACGATTTAGCACCGTCACAGATCGTGATAATCCCCGCACCCTTTCAAACTAAAAATTATCAAGTTCATGAACGAACTATTTGCGGTCGTACCAAAACGGTTACGCTCAAACGCAATGCCTAGTTACTCCCATGGCCTATGCGCTACGAGAAAGAGACTCCTTAATGGATAGCCCGCCTTGAATACGATCCCAAGCACTGTCGGACGTAGCACCTGATCGAGCACACGTCTACACCGCCTCGTTGAACTCCCGATACTCCGGTCAATCAAGACCGCCAAATTAACAATAATTCTAACCGATGCGGCCCTACGTTATTGCAAGTGCCTCTAACTGTACCAGGCCAAATAACTAAATCCCGGCACCAGAATTCAGCTAGTGATGGAGATGTTGTTTGTGTCTTGTGTGCGCCTTGTTCTCTCTCTCTCTGCCTCTTGTTCCAGTGCCTGCCGATGTTCACACCAGAAACATCGCCAGCCAAAAGGGGGATGTGTAGGAATCTTGGGCGAACAACGTACAAAACAGAAATGGCCATATTCCAAAGAAACAAAAGGACCCTCTTTCTCAGTCAAAATGCTGAGACATGACCATCACATGATAATCACCAGACGCTAATTGTATGGACCGCTTTTGTCGAGATCTGCGACTTACGCATCCAGAGAGAAGAAAACGCTCTCTGTCTCAGAGCACCTAAGAAACAAACCTCCAGTCTTCTGAAATAAAGCTGGCATGGCACATGATGCGTCCAGCGTGACTCACATGGTTTTTCGGACTTCCTGTCCCCCTCTCCTCTGACATTCCAAAACACCTCGTCTCTCAATAGAGATACGTACACTGCAAAGACAAACTTTAAGAGACAATCAACTTATTAGTATTGCTATTAGAGCAACAGTATGTTCTCTTTTATATGCCTGCTGTGTTTTATGTGATGATTTGAGTTTAATCTATGCATTATATGCCTTTGGGAAAGGAAGTTATCAAATGTATTAGCATGCAAGCAATATGGCCTTATTTGATATGTAATGAATTGTCTGGATGAATGATACACAGCAAAATGAACGAGGAAATGATATTGTGTATACTTTAGGCATCGAAATAGTTTAATGAAGTTAATAACAAAAATTGCAGAGAAATCCATATCCTAATGAGTTGCGTACCAAAAGGAATTACAGGACAGAAAGGGGGTGGCATGACCCGCCCCTTCAGCAATGCCATTGGATCCCAGCATCGTGGGACGTGCCCTAGCGGCCCGTTTAAAACTTCATGTTCCTAACAGAACCAAGCGAACTCAGCAAGAACTCAGCGAACTCAGAGCTCCCAGCTCTCGCCTCACGCCTTTCGCCTCTTGTGGTTTGAGTGCTTTTCCATCTGCGCTCGACCGCTCGACCGCTCGACCAAGCACGCAACGGTGCCATCAAAACTCTACAGAACGGAAGTTTCGTGACTGCCGAACTTTTCCAAGTCTCGCAACGCCGACTCAAAAGAACTTCCAGCGCATCAACCTGCGTAACCAGGCAACCGAAAGATCGGCTCCAGAAAACCACTCCTCCACGTCGAGGGATTTCCCAAACTACGTCATCGACCAGCAACCAACCAGAACAATACTCCCTAAGTAGTTAAAAGCTAAGTCTCTGCTTTTGTGATTTTCTAAGGTTGCGATCTAAGAACTAGTTAAGATACTAGAACATTTGGGGTTCTCTTCAACTCAGTAATTTCTCATCCCCGGAACTGTATGAGTGTGAGTGTGAGTGTGAATGTGCGTGTGTGTGTGTGTTTGTTTATTTGTGTTTAGTAGATTAGCGTTGTGTCTTAGAGTAGTTCAATAAATCATTGTTTCATTAAAAGAAGTGTCTTGACTTTATGTTCACAAAAGTTCTATCTGTGTTTAGATCAAGCTACCTCAGCTTTAAAATTTCCTAACGTAATATTTTGGTTTATTTGTGATCTGGGCCAGGAACATAATATAAACCTTTTTGAGTTAATACAGTATGCTGAATTGACCACTTTGCTGGACGAATGGTTAAGAAGTGTAATCTATTAACTCTGAATCAATTTAATCAAGTTCCGAATCTTTCGATTCCTTATTTGAATCATTATAAATTTGAGCTAATTAATCCTTACACCCAGCAAGCCCGAAGTTGTTTTGAGTGGCTTGGAGGATAAGGACGGAGCCTTCAAAGATGATGCCAGATCGGGTGACAGATAGCTGGCGAGAGTCTGTTCAACCTGTGGCATCATCTTGTAGCCGCACTCATCCACCCCTCCCACATTACCGTAGTAATCAGAAGAGGGGATGAACAAGCGGGCTGAAAATGTTTTTTCCCATGATCTCGACAGCTCACTGTGGAGATCGGGGAAAAACGTAAGGCTCCGTCTTGAAGGTGGCGTTTTAGTCCGCAGAAAGCGTTCGTCAAGCTTGCTTTTCTGCGGCTCATGAGATTGCTCGGCGGGCCAGATGATGTTTAACTTGGCAACAGCACGAGTCACCACCTCCAAGAGCTCCTCATAGTGCTGTGATCGGGGGGCGGTTGTACACTTTCCACAATGCTCTCCACCTCAACCTCCTCAGAGGAAGACAGGAGAAGCGTTGATGCCTCTTCCTGGAGGGAAGCGCGGGCTTCCTCATCCAGCAAGAGGTCTATCGATCTGCTAGGTGAGGAGGGAGATAGGGGTTCACCCGTCTCCATTCCCTCTAATAGATCGAGTTGCGAACCCCAAGAGTGCAGCTGCTGCTCCGCCTCAGCAGAAGCGGGACCAGACCCGCGAGGATCGCTGGCGAAGGCTCCCTCCTCAAAGAGAGCCTTCCGAGAGCGGAGCACCCGCAGTGGAAGGCGATCACACTGCGGACAGCCAGCCCCTCCGCTCCCAAGTAGACTACACACAGACCGCGTGTATCCCCACCAACAATAAAACGTTGGCAGGGAGGGACACACCGTCTGTGTGGCTGCTCAACCGCTCTAAACTTTCCCCCTTTCATAGTTGACATTGCTCAAATAAAAGTTGTGCAAACTGGCACAGAAAAACAGCAATATCAACAGACAAACAGACCAACATATAGCGCTTCGCTGAATGATAAAAGCTGACGCCGGCTTCAAATGCAAATGCTTTATACTTCCTGGTCACTTACGTCACCGCACCGGTGATGTCATTCCCGTCATCTGATTGGTTACAGACTACGTTCAGAGCGTGGTTCGCCAATGGCATTCCCCAAAGCGTTGATGATGCAGCTTGAGTTCCTGGAAGGAAACTTATTATTTTTAAATAGCTGTATTTGGCAAAGTTGAATCCTCAGCTGCCATTATTTGAGTTTTCAATGTCACATTTATCCTAGAAATCATTCTATGCTGGATTTGCCGGAAATATGGATATTTTTGTAAAGATTTACAAAGTAAATATAATTTGTTCATAGCAATGTCATTTTTTTTTTACATTTGATAAATTTAATGCATCCTTGCTGAATAAATACTTTCTGTAATAAAAAAATATGGTAACACTTTACATCAAGGTGTCATTTGTTAACATTACACTGTTTATTAATCTTTGTTAATGAGAGTTAATAAAAATACAGTTGTTTGTTCATGTTAGTTCACAGTGCATTAACTAATGTTAACAAACACAATTTGTGATTTTAATCATGCATTAGTAAATGCTGAAATTAACATTAAGATTATTAAATGCTGTAGAAGTATTGTTCATTCTTAGTTCATGTTAACTAATGTAGTTAACTAATGAACCTTATTGTAAAGTGTTACTATTAATATTATTATTACTATATAATGAAAACAGACACACTGTCTTATTTCATTTACCATTAACTGGTACTGTTATGCTTCCCGTTGACAAACACTAACATCACACATACATTCTGCATCTCCTTTACCACACACCTCACACACACTGGCCATCTGGTCTGGTAGGTAGAGCAGGAACCCCCTCCCCTACTGTGACTCGTCTCTGATACAGCCTCAAATTGATTAGTGTCTCCTATTTCCTTCCTCTTTTGGCTCTAATTTTCAATTAGCAAGAGAATCAGTCTGAATAATGACCTTGAATGCTATTGGAACAAACCTGGGGTGTGCTTACAGATCTGCTTCTCATGTTTTGTTTGGACCTTTGTTACCCATCTGTTCTTTCCTTGAGCCAGTACGGCAGTGATCCAACTGTGGGCAAATAAAGACTTGACTTTTATTTTAAACGAAGTTGTCTTGATTACAAATAAACTCTTAGAATGTAGCAGTTAATAACTATGAAAAATATTCTAATATTCTAACAAAATCTCCAAATCCTCCCGCTTTCCCATAATGTTCTATCTAATAAAAAGGCAAAACACTCTAAAATGTAACCATTAACTGTTAGTATCAGTTTTTAGAAATGCAAAGAATTTAGATGTTCCCATTTAATAAAATGAGAGCAAATGCACCGTACTCACACTTTTAATTCTCTCTCTCATCTGTGCTGTTTTAACATACTTTCTCTCCAGGATCAGACAACTGAGGCCTGATTAAATCCTAATAAAAGCCTCACCTGAGGGTTAATGGGAAATGTACAGTGAATCGAGGAGGGGAGGCCAGCGCACTCCTCTCATACTTTATCTGGAACTGTAATGTCACCAACGATTAGCAGAGAGGTCGAGGATTTGATTAAAACACCACCGTGATTAGAACCTGATGTCCTCTTGAGTGCATGCATGTGCGTGTGTGTCTCTCTCTCTGTAACTGTCTATCTGTCTTTCAGGTGATTATTTTCAGTCACTGGACTGCAGAGAAAGTAAATGAAGAGGCAATTATAGAAAAAAGATGGTAATGAGACTAAAACGATGGGAAACAAATACTTCGACTGAGACTGCTGGTGTGTGTCCAGGTTTATCTCTCCCTGCGGCCACACAGATGTAGTGTTTGATAATATAAGGTAAGGATTGTGTTTGATAATAGGCTGTAATTAGTCAGCTCTATAGGAGCTCTAACAAAACCCTGTATTTACCAGTTTTATCTGATATAAAATAAATACACAAGAATATAATGACATATATACAACTTACCTGATCTCATGACGAAAATGTACCTGTGGGAACTTGTTTGCAAGATGTGAAATACGTACCAGTAAGTACATATCACTGCAGTTTCCAACAGACATTAACATTAGAGGTGGTAAAACAGTGAGCACTTGTAATCATGTTCATACACAATTACGATTACAGATCTCTATGTTTTTCTTTGTCTTTCTGTAGCTCAGCTGGCACGGAATTTAACTTAGGATGTGGAATCCTTGGGTACTAATCCCGTGAAAAACAAAAAAGAGCTGAAAGATGAGAGATCAAAAAACAAGCTAAAAACGTCACATTTGTTTTGTTCATATTATCGGGTAGGTTTAAGTGTAGTGCAGATTGTGAGTTATAGCGCCACTTAATGGACATTTCAAGTCCAAACTGCAGCGATACATATAAAACCAACATCACATAAAACGTACCTTATGTATGTTCATCTGTTCCGGGGAAATAGAAAAAACGCTCTTTTAGCGCCACTCAGTGGACATTTCACATTAAATATGTCATATAACGTACATGGACCTATTTTGCATCTTGCCAAAAAGTTCCCACAGGTACGTTTTAATCATGAGATCAGGTTGTATACATCAGAAGCATCAGAGTATAGTAGGGATTAGAGTAGGGCTGGCAGATTGAAATTTATATAAAAATACCAATATCAGTCAACAATATCAATAAACTTTAGGGTAATTTTCAATATTTAGCATAGCATTTCACTATATTACTTGAAAAAAGCTTTTCAAATACACACTAAAATCCAAGGATCTTCACAGCAAACTGCCCAAAAAAAGCATAGTTTAACTTAAAGAAATTATAACAATTTTACTTTTTAAAGGGATAGTTCATTAAAAAATGAAAATTCAGTCATTAATTACTCACTCTCATGTTGTTACAAACCTTTGAGACCTTTGTTCATCTTTGGAACACAAATTAAGATATTTTTTATTAAATCCAAGAGCTGTCTGACCCTCCATAGACAGCATCACAACTACCACGTTCAAGGCCCAGAAAGGTAGTAAGGACACTGTTAAAATAGTCCATGTGAAATAATTATTATCATTAAATTAAAACACATCATGGGGCAAAGATAGTGTCGACACCCCTGTTGAACTGTCAGTTTTGGTTAAATCCTTGTATGCCCATATTTGGTTTTCCTGTCATTAGTGTTGTTCCCATCACCTGTCTATGTCATGTTAACCTGTCTTTATTAGTTGGTTTGTGTTCAGTGTTCTGGTGTCTGGCTACAAGGTTACCTCATTGTGTGTTATCCTGCCTGTATGGATTTACCCTATTGCTGATATCATTAGTCTTGTTATAGCATCTCATCTTTGTGCGCTCTATTTACCTCACACAAACCGTGACAGATAGGAGTTTACTTATAAATTAACAATTTATATATTTTTTGCAGTATATGTACAGTATGTAGGTATATTACCTATTATTGTAGATCATAACACTCCATCTGTACAGGTGGAATCATAGACAGCCGTCTTAACTCACTGACCGTAGGTGAACCAGAGAAGCCAAATAGTTGGAATGAAGACACTGTCTTTTGGCTCTTTGTAGCGCTTAATAAACTCTCTCTTTCCACAAATAATCCTCCAGTGTAATAACGGCAAATGAAACTATAACTCAAGACCTCTGTAATTGATCCCTAAAGCTCTCTTTCTCTCTCTCTCTGTCTCTCTTCGCTCTTTCGATCAAGGTGGCATGCACTCGGAGAAGGACATTCCTCTAAGAGATTTCATAAAGATGCATTAGGTTTCAGCAGTGACTGGTAAAGATGCCGGTCCTTACAAGGAGAGTTTGGCTCAGAAAGTATGATACTTTGTATTAGTAAACTAGTATTTGATGCCTTGGCAATGTGATTAGCCTGAAGGACCTTATAAGCAGTGGCCATTTTATTTAGGCTATATCAGATATCTCCACTCCCACCAAAATGGGAGGTTGTTTGAGAAGTTAACATCCCTCACGCACATACGCGCTCCCTCCAGCATTAGCATCACCATCCTGCCAGAACCCTCGACTGATGAGGATTCATGGCCCAGACTGCCTGCTCGATCCCGACCCTGTACACAAACATGATCTGTGAGGCATTAGTATGCACAGCCCCCCCACTCCCCCCCCAGCCTGTCACAGAGATATACTGTCCCAGCTCCAGAGTACCAGCACACTGAGATACATCCGTTTCAGGGGAAGTTATACTAGCGAGAATCATTAGACCTGCTGCTGTATTTGCATGAATGCAAGAGATAGGATAGCTGTGATCTATTTCCCATGATTGGAAGTGATGAAATAGAGCATGCAAACAGAATATTGCTGAATCATTTTGAAATTGAAAGAATATAGAGAAAGTAATGTTTTTTAATTAATTGTTTAAACAGAAATATGTTTAGAATGTGTGGTCAATGCAAGACCACACTAGTAAAGTCCAAAGGTTTGCGGTCAGAAATAATTTTGTAATAAAAACAGCAACATTGTGAAATATTGTTACACTTTAATTATTTGCAATTTTACTATATTTTAAAATGCAATTTATTCCTGTGATGGCAAAGCTGCATTTTCAACAGTCATTCTCTTTAGTGTCATGTGATTCTTTAGAACTCATTGTAATGTTTTTGCTCAAGAAACATTTCTCATTATCAATGTTGAAAACAGCTCTACTGTGGAATATTTTTATGGAAATTGTTATTCTTTTATGAATAGAAAGTTCAAAAGAACATCATGTATTCCATTTGAAATGGAAATCTTTTTTTTAACAAATGTTTTTCTTTTCTGTCACTTTTGATCACTTTAAAGGATTAGTTCACTTCAAGAATACAAAATTCATGATAATTTACTCATTCCCATGTCATCCAAGATGTTCATGTCTTTCTTTCTTTAGTTTTTGAGAAAAGCATTCCAGGATTTTTCTCCATATAGTGGACTTCAATGGGATCCAACGGGTTGAAGGTCCAAATAGCAGTTTCACTGCAGCTTCAAAGGGCTCTACGTGATCCCAGCCAAGAAATAAGGGTCTTATCTAGTGAAACTAAAAAAAAAAAAATTAAAATTAAAATTCATATACTTTTTAACCACAAATGCTTCTCTACGACTTCACACATTACATAATCATGTTGGAAAGGTCACGCACAGTTACTTCTTCGTCTGTGTTCTCCGGTTCAAAAAGGTAGGTTAGGATGAAAAACTCATTTTTCAACTCATCATCTCATTTTCTACTCAAAATTCAAAATCATCCGACATTGTAGTTTTATCTTTTTTTATAAAGGCCATTTGACTTATTTTGATACATCATGCGTGACCTTTTTGACGTAACTAAATAATGTGTGAAGTCGAGCTAATGCAAAACCAGCATTTATGGTTTAAAAAGTACATGAATGTAATTTTTTTTTAGAAAATGACCAATAGTTTTGCTCGATAAGACCCTTATTCCTCAGCTGGAATCTTGTAGAGCACTTTGGTGCTAAATTAAAACTGCAATTTGGACATTCAGCTCGATCCTCATTGACAGCATATGCTGGTTACATATGCTGTAGGTTAGTTTTAAAGCATGGCTGCTGGTTTGAGCTGTTTTAAACTGGTCTTTAGCTGGTCATGATCTGGTTTAAGCTGACCATGTGCTGGTCCTAAGCTGGTCCTGAGCAGGAGCTAGTTGCTTAGGGCCAGCACATGACCATCTAAGGACCAGCTTAAACCAGCTTAAATTAGCAGCCATGCTTCAAAACATACCTAACAAGCATATGCTGTTTTTTTCAACAGGGAAAGTCCACTATATGGAGAAATGCTTTCCTCAAAAAAATTAATTTCTTTTTGACATGAACATTTTGGATAACATGGGGATGAGTAAATTATATGGAAATTTTAATTTTGAAAGAGAACTAATCCTTTAAAGGGATGGTTTTCCCAAAAATGAAAATTTGATGTTTATCTGCTTACCCCCAAGGCATCCAAGATGTAGGTGACTTTCTTCAGTAGAACACAAACGAAGAAATTAAACTCAAACCGTTGTAGTCTGTCAGTCATATAATGGCAGTCAATGGGTTTGTGATGATACATTGAGGTCTTAAGACACCAAACAATCAGTCTGTGCAAGAAACTGAACAGTATTTTTTACATCAGATCCACCACAATGTCCAACTGTCCTGAGTGCGTTCACAACAGCTGGCGCGTGACGCGTCAACATGCTCTGATATAGTAGACGCATGCCTCAACCAATCGTCACAAACCACAGGGTTTAATTTGGTTTTGTGTGTGTATGTTTTTTGACTCTCAAAGCCGTGGAGTCCTTTGACTGCCATTATATGACTGACAGACTGCAACAGTTTGAGTTAAAAATCTTTGTTTGTGTTCCACTGAAGAAACAAAGTCACCTACATCTTGGATGTCTTGGGGGTAAGCAGGTAAGCCCTTTAATGCATGCTCGATGACTAAAAGTATTTATTTCTTAAACTTTTGAACAGTAATGTTTGTTAATTTACAGCACAACGAAGCAAGAGGTGTTGTATGCAGGAATTTAGAAGCTGCAGGTCTTGATAAACACAGCTGAAAACAACATCATTGCTAAGTTAGATTAGGCAGCTTGTGATATAAGAATTTTTCAGTGGGGTCCAGCCCCACTGCTTTCATGACTTTAAATAATTTTCCATTTCATTTGGAATCGATCAACTTGCCAAAGTGAGACAGAATGACCGGGTGGTAAAAATGTCGGTGAAAGTGCATCTTTTGCCAGAGGCTTAAAGTACAGTTTAAACCTCCACAGTGCAATCAGGCTAAAGCAGCAGTGCTTGGCTCCGATTGGGCCGTACACGTTACATCAAAACTGGCAGCACTGATAGAGGCCATCTGCTCTGGAGCTCAGAGGGCTGCATGGCTTACCAAGCATCCTTAAATGACAGCTAAAACCACTATTGAGACTTGTGAGGCATCAGACAGCTCCAGTCATTTGACATACGTCACAACCATCGCTGCTGTCTTTATCACACCGCCTACTGACTATACGAGTCAAAGGTCACGCTGAAGTGAAGAGACATCTCATCAGACTCTGTCAGGCAGTGCTACTTGTGTGCGAATCCTCTAAGAGAGTGGGAACGATGTGGGAGGGAAAATACTTTAACAGCAGTCACGTTCAAAAGGCGCCCACTGACTGAACTGCTCATAAAGGACCGGAAGAGTGAGAGATCGCTCTGAGCTAATGCGGAAACCCAGTGGGAGTGGAGTATCAGTGCGGCTATCTATACTGGCAGTCATCTGCGTCTGCCGCACTTCTAAATCATACAAGTACTGTGATATTTCTTTCCGCCTGCATTCGCTAACAAAAATATAGAGAGCAGAGCCAGGGGCTTTGTAATGAGAAAAGCAAAATGTGACTGTGACATGCAACAAACGGCATGTTTTAACATGCTTTCTCACATCATCTCTCTCACACATACAAACACCCCTTAAGTGTTATTGCTGAATGAATACCAATCAGATGAACTAAACAACTTTTCAAAAGAAATCTGCTTTCTATTAGCAATTGGTCAGGATGGCTGATCTACCAACTGAATGGTTCGACTATGTCAAGTTAAAAATATCTGCAATGAACTGATGAATCGTTCACAGTAAAAATATGCATTTTTTTTATGCATAATTTCATGCCGACTGAAAGCACATCTCCGGACCTCAGGCATTTGGTTACATTTGAATGCGTACCATCTAGCTGTTCATTAACACATGAATGCGCTATGTGTGGCAGACCCTAAATCAGCCCAATTATCCAAGGCTAAGACCATCTAGTCAACTGGTATTGCAGACAACCCACTAAGTAGTTGATTATAAAAGTGCAGTTCTATGCATTCTAACTTTATATGCCAAAATCTTGTTTTTGCAAATGAAACACAATTAAAAAAAGATACTGTTTCTTAGGGGAGTAACGGTTCACAAAATTCACGGTTCAGTTCTATACGAGAGAGTGGTGTCACGGTTCGGTACATTTTCGATACAGCAAAAAGAATGAAATGCCAGAAAAATGTCCAAATTTTAACAATTTTTTAAAAACTAATAATAAAGTATTTATTTCTTAAACTTTTGAACAGTAATGTTTGTTAATTTACAGCACAACGAAGCAAGAGGTGCTGTATGCAGGAAAAGAGAGTGGTGTCACGGTTCGGTACATTTTCGATACAGCAAAAAGAATGAAATGCCAGAAAAATTTCCAAATTTTAACAATTTTTTAAAAACTAATACCATAAAGTATTCTCTTTACAATGCAGTGTGCTGAACAACTGATGATGAGCTGATAAGTGAGATGAGAAAGTCAAGAAGTTGGCAAAAGTTTTAGTTTAGAAATGAAATTCAAAGCTTTAAAGATATTTTAGACTTTGGAAGGCCTTTTGACTTCTGCCATTTATCTAAGATGATTTTGGAAGCTTTTTTTAACATTTGTTTCTTATTTATTTGGTTCCACCGTATTTGCTGATTTTCAATATTTTATTTTTGAACTTTGTGTTAGTTATTTATTTCTTATTTTATATTAGGCTTATACCATGGTGTATTTGTATTAGTTTTGTTAATTAATTAAACCTGTTTAATATAAGTGAGTTTGGCGTACCATTTTGTTGTTGCGCACATACATTTACAAGCTATTTAAAAGCAAATAAAGGCGAGGAAAAGAGGGACAACTCTAACAAACTACCTCACTATCACAACCTGTCTTATTGAGCACAGCTGCAATAAGAACATTATATTTCACACACTTCAAGTTCTTTTATTTTCCAAATGTGATAGGATTAATACAATGAATTGAATCGTTCGGTATGTAATGTGCACTGAACTGAAAGCCTCGTACCAAACATTTTAATATGAATACATGTATTGTTACACCCTTACTGTTACTCTTTCTGCTGTTGTACAAATATAAAAAATATCCGGTTTATATGAGGTACTTGTGGGAATGTTTTCGCAAGACGCAAAGTACATTTGCATTTTGCAAAAAGATTCTACACTGTAAAAAGTTAGCTGCCTTAAAATGTTAAGTTAAATCAACTTAAGTAATTTAAACTCACAAGTTAAATCAACTAATTTTTATTGTAATGAGTTAAAATGACTTAAGCTGATTTAACTTAAACTTAAAACTTAAGGCGGCTATTGAATTTAAGTTTTTAAGTTAAATCTGGTGAAAACTTTTTACAGTGTACAGGTACATTTTTGTCATGAGATCAGGTTGGAGGAAATAATTATCCATACTATATATAAATCAGTGTCACACCATTTTAAATAACTATATTAGACACTAGTTGTTGAGGGTGCTGTGTGTTCAACGGTGCAAAAGTCATCAAAGAATATAATCTCACTTGTTCTCTCCACAGCTTTACGAGTCCGTGGTCTATTATTATCTCAGTGATATGATATTTCTCTCTGCCATCCTTGTCATCACTCAGAATGTCAGCTGCCAATCAGAGGAACCGTGCTGAGGAAATGAACAGTCTGTTCTAAACGCCGAAAACTACAGCTTTCATTCAGTTTGAGAGGTTACGACAGGGATTCATACTTCCAAAGGGATTTTCAGACACCCGAAATAAAGAACTCTCAAAGTGTTTGATATATAAACTCACAAGAGATGGCTGCATATAACAACTAAAAACAACATAAAAATAATACCTAGAATGTATTTTAATGAGAAAGACAAGAATAGAATTTCAACAGAGTTGTCCCAGAAAACAAAGAAATGACAGCTGAAGACGTCTACACAAACTGATTAAGTGATGAACATAATGTGACTTAATAGCAGACGTTTAATCTACAGTTCCCAGTAACAGTTTAAAAGTTTACATTTAGCTGAAAAACAAACATTGTCTCCAGTCTATCAAGCTTTATAATTGGGCTGTAGTGATGCTGAATTCACAGAGCATTGCAGACTCTCGGTCTTGATTGATGATGCTCATTTTCTAAGCGCTGTCTTCAACACTTAAAGTGCATATGACCCAGTTCTCTTAGCTATATGTTTTTAATTTAACATCCACTGTGCCAAAGTATGCCCTGAAGATGGATGACTACTGCTCTCCCAATTCTGGCAGGTAAAGTTGAGGATCACGCAGCAAAAACAGTTGGGCTTGGCAGGGACGTGGGGAATGAGAAACAGAGAGCGACAGAGAGACTGGGAGAGAATGAACAAACAGAACATTTGCAATTGACCAAACATGAGGATACAAGATAATTGTGAGTGAACGCATAACATTTTGATACAATATCATTAGCTTTGTGGTCATAGTAGTTTTTTTATTAGTGTCTACTAATACATAATATTGGATATTCAATAGTTTTTTGCCTTTTATAAAATTTTGATTATTTTTGCCATTATTCTGAATTTAGGTGCCAAATTTAATGTGATAATACAGGTAGGCAATTTAACCCCATTGTCTCATTTATGAGAGTTTATTTCTGTTTCAAATAAATGCCAAGTTCTGTCATGAAATGGCACAGGTTGATGGGTCGTTAACGCAAACTGATCATATTCACAGCGTTAACTACTCAGCACAACCTGATTGGTTCATGTTGTATCTGCAGCCAATGAACTTGCTGCTCTACATTTAAATGGCTGGTTAGTATTCACTAGAGTAGTTTGCAGCGTGCTTTCAGAGTTCCCCTGAAACCCTCCACCTCCCCAGCTCCACCTTTATAGATCTGCTATAGGTTATTATATTTGCTATTCGTGCAGCAGCAGTGTGTCTTAAATACTCACAGCACTATATCGGCATATGTATTCTCAGTAGCAAGTTCCTGTACTTGCTTTGGAGCAGCAGCAATCATTTACAACTACAGCAATAACCAACAGCAGCAATTCAGCAGCGTAGCAAATCTATTCCGCCATAACAAAATACATTACCATTATCATGTCCATTACAATGCTATAATCTTCCAAGAGTTGTCATGATCAAACTGCAGGTCTTCTGAACTTTCTGTTAATAAAAAAAGGGGTCGACCAATATGTTTTTTCAGGGCCGATACTAAGTAGACTGATAACCGATATTGTGAACCAATATACACTACCAGTCAAAAGTTTTTGAACAGTAAGATTTTTAATGTGCTTTAAAGAGTCTCTTCTGCTCAGCAAGCCTGCATTTATTTAATCCAATGTATAGCAAAAAATTTTAAATTCTGAAATATTTTTACTATTTAAAATAACAGTTTTCTATTTGAATATATTTTAAAATGTAATTTATTCCTATGCTTTCAAAGCTGAATTTTTTGTATCATTACTTCAGTAACATGATCCTTCAGAAATCATTCTAACATTCTGATTTGCTGCTCAAAAAACTTTTATTAATATTATTATGTTGAAAACAGCTGAGTACATTTTCAGAAGAACATTTATCTGAAAATAGAAAAGTTTTGCAACATTATAAATGTCTTTGTCAATTTAAAGCATCCTTGCTAAATTAAAATATATATATACTGACTTCAAGCTTTTGAATATAGTGTATGATGTTACAAAAGCCTTTTTTATTTCAGATAAATGCTGATCTTTGGACATTTCTATTCATCAAAGAATCAGGAAATTTTTTTTACTTAACTGTTTTAAATATTGATAATAATAATAATAATAATAGTAAACATTTCTTGAACAGCAAATCAGCATATAAGAATGATTTTTGAAGGATAATGTGACACTGAAGAATGGAGTAATGATCATGAAAATTTAGCTTTGAATAAATTACATTTTATAATATGTTCAAATAGCAAGCAGTTATTTTAAATAGTACAAATATTTTACAATATTACTGCTGTCGCTGTATTTTAAATACAGAGACATCTTTAAAAAACATTAAAAATCTGTTCAAATTTTTTGACCGGTAGTGTATATATCAAAATTAAGAATAACAACAGCTCTGACAAAAAACTTTCTTTAAATGCTGTTAAATTATTTTATCGGCAAATCAGTTTTGAAAATGACAGATACAATAACCATAAAAATGCTTAATATTGGTGCAGATAATCGGCAGGGCCAATAATCAGTTGACCACTAATCAAAAGATCTTGGGGGGAAAATCATCAAGGTTTCCACCAAAGATTTTGCAGCATAACTGTTTCTCACATGTTTCTTGAGCAGCAAAACAGCACATAAGAATGATTCTTAAAGAATCATGTGACACTGATGATTGGAATGATGGCTGCTGAAAATTTAGCTTTGCCATTACAGGAATAATTATCAGCTTATTATATTGTCCATAATTTCAGTATAATGCCTAGAGCAAGAGAAAGAAAGAAAGAAAGAAAGAAAGAAAGAAAGAAAGAAAGAAAGAAAGAAAGAAAGAAAGAAAGAAAGAAAGAAAGAAAAAAAGAAAGAACAAGGAAAGGAGGATCGCTTCACTGCTCTCATATCTAATTGGAGGAGATGTGGGGTCTCTGGAGAATCTATCTCTCTGCCCTCAAAGGAACAGCAATGCTGCAAAGATATTTTTTCACATCAAACACACCAACATACTCCTCTCTCCTGCATTTTGTTGCTTCTTTGAACGCTAAAAACTGCTGGTGTTTCATTCAATGTCACTGTTGCAGGAGTTTGAATATTTGTGTCCGACTTAAAAAAACAAAAAACAAAGTATAACAGAAATGGATGGGGACAGGAAACTGAAAACAATGCAGATACACACAGCATCCTGATTTTGATTATTCCCAAACTGCTCGCTTACACTAGTTGGGAGGTATAAGAACCAGCCATTGAGGTCATTATTACCTAATGAGATTACCTAATGACTTCACAGGGGTTCCAGAGCCAATAACTGCCAGATAACTTCCCCTGTAATTATTTGGAAACACCAGCGTGCGCTTCCTCGACATTAAGCCAACATTTTAATCACATTGTCTGAGGGCTTCATAGAGCACAGCAAGGCTGGTTTGTTGAAAATGCTCTTTTATTAGCTGAATTAGTGATGGTCATGATTTAAGCCACAAAACCATAACCATGCACCGGTACCGCAATGTTTTTTTGCCTTACAATACTAGAAACTCTAAGTTGTCTAAGGTGCATATAAGCATTCGAATGTGTTATCCAAGCAAAATCTGATATCATTTTCCATTTAAATTAGACTGTGTACATAAATTGTTAACATTTTTGTTTCCTACACATGGGATTGTATGAGATAACTTCACGCTCATGGTTTCCATGAAAATAACTGGTTTGCACTTTTTCATGCATTCGTTCCATAATCTCCATGAACGCATGGCACATAATTAATGGGGCTGCTTGGGAAGTGAGAGGATGTAACTCTGAAACAGTCGCCCGTCTGGGTTTGTCAGGCCTCTGGCGGCATACTTTACTGTGGTCAGACCAGATATGCTTTATGACCTCTCATTAATACCCATTACTATGGAGGTCAGTCAGGACACGCTGGTGGGTTATCTACAAAACTATAAACCACAGCACAATGAGAATGACTACATCCATCACTCATACAGCTCGGACTATGATAGAAAGAGATGAAGAGATGGTGAAGGGGCAGTGCAGGGAAAAAAAAATAGAAACACAAGACATTCATAATAAACGAAGGGGAGAATCAATAGCTGGGGAAGATGTGATGATGAAATCTTTCAGTGTGAGTGTTAGTGATGAAACCCAGACAGCCATAAATAAAGAATTAACAGTCTTGAGGAAAAACTGAATTGCAGAAGTTCCTATATCCATGCATTAATAGATGAGGAAATGAACAATTTTACAATATTAAGTGCTGTAAAATACCAATGTTCTAACACTTTATGACCAATACATTTGCATGACTTTTCTATGACCTTCGCAATCATTCAGCAATTCTATTTAATAAAAACATTATAAATGTTTTTGAAAAGAATTGATATGGCAGAAATTCACTTGGAATTAATAGATTTAATCATATTTATTAGTGTTCAAATGTCTCCAAAGGGCAAAAACATTAAGTTTTTTTTTAATGGATGATTTGGCTTTCTGAGCCTCCATGCCTGCTTTGCCATATTAATCCATAATTATAATCTAGCCAGTAATATTTGCTATCCAAAAAATCACACAAGCTGACAAGTCAAACTGACTGGCCAATAACAATACAAAAGAGCAATATCTATTAAATGAAATATGACCGTTCAATTTGATTAATTGTCATGATTTAAAACATTTTTAAATTCCTTTGTGTACATTGCTGTTCAAAAGTTTGAGATTGGTTAGATTTTTTATGTTTGAAAGAAGTCTTTTATGGTCACCAAGGCTGCATCTAGTTGATGAAAATACAGCAAAAACAGTAAAATTGTGAAATATTATTACAATTTAAAATAACTGAATATTCATCAGCCATTATTCCAGTCTTTACTATCAGAAATCATACTAATATGTGACCCTGGACCACAAAACCAGTCTTAAGTAGCACAGGTATATTTGTAATGATAGCCAACAATACATTGTATTGGTCAAAATGATCGTTTTTTCTTTTATGCCAAAAATTATTAGGATATTAAGGAAAAGTCATGTTCCATGAAGATATTTTGTAAATTTCTTAACATAAATATATCAAAACCTAATTTTTCAAATGTGGTCCAGGGTCACATATACTAATCTGGTGCTTTAAGAAACATTTTATTATTATTATTATTATTATTATTATTATTAATATTATCAATAGTATCAGTGTTGAAATCTGTTGTGCTGCTTAAAATGGTTGTGGAAACTATTATACTTTTTTCCAAGATTCTTTGATGAAGAGAAAGTTCAAAAGAACAACATTTATTTGAAATAGAAATCTTTTGTAACATTACAAATGCATTTTCTGTCACTTTTGATTTGTTTAAAGGGATAGTTCACCCAAAAAATGAAAGTTTTCTCATCATTTACTCACCCTCATGTCATTCCAAATGAGTTTCTTTCTGACAGTGAACGTATGAATGCTGGTAATCAAACAGTTGATGGTCCCCATTGACCTTTCCCTACTGTGGAAGTTAATGAGGACCAACAACTGTGTGGTTCTTCAAAATATCTTCTTTTGTGTTCAACATAAGAAAGACACTTAAACAAGTTTGGAATGACATGAGGGTGAGTAAATGATAGCAACATTTTAATTTTTGGCTAAACTATTCCTTTAATGCGCCCTTGCCAAATAAAGGAATTAATTTCTTAATTTCTAAAGAAAAAAAATTGTACTGACCTAAATTTTTTTGAACAGTAGTGTATCCAGCATACTAACTAATTCTAAATAAAGAAGGTTTTTTTTGTCTGGTCACATAAATCTTTTATGAGAGACCATGCATATAGAATCAAAGCAGCAATTAAAGACAATGAGATCCAGCTTTCCAGCACAAGATTGACTGCACTGCTCTGTTTATGGATGAAAGGAAGTAGTCGTTCTCAAAGGTGAAAACATATGCCAGGGATCACTGCTCATAGCTCAGATTAAGTCAGGGTGCCCTTTGTGTTTCCCTGCTACTTCAAGAACCAGCTAAATGGACCCTTAAGGAGTTAGAAAACTGAACACAGTGTCCTGCAAAGTTCTGTTGAAGAGCCGGTGGCTATTGCATCACTTATCAGCCAAGCCAGATGCAATATAGACTGTTTTAAAAACATTTCTTTGCTGAATACTTGGTTGTAATGGATTTAAAATGGTAAAATGTGTTCAATGAAGCTGAGATTACCACACTCTTGTTAAGCATAATCAAATAAACCAAAATATCTTAAACACCCACACACAGTGGTAAAACTCTGGGAATAATGGTCATTTCAATTCTGTGGAAAAATGCAAATGCAAATTCAGTGTGCTTTCCTATCAATTTAGCCTGTATATCAGCAAGGTAGCGTGTTTTCAGTGTGGCTCCATTATAATCAAAAGAAACCAGTATTTTCCCTGAGGAAAAAGAACTGTCATTTGTCCTTTGATAGTGAAAAGGGAGGTGATCAGACATTTTAATGTGAGTTACGAGTTTAGTATGAGCTTGTCTGACAGGACGAACTTCAGTCTAAAGGAAACTGGATGACAGGAGATTAAAGTCACAGTCTGGACTCTCTGTAGCATTACAAGACAAGTGCCAGGACTTTGATTTGTATTTAGAGTTAAGTGCCTGAACCCTGTGATGTATATTTAAAGGCCAGAACAGTGCTTAGGGGAAATTTTATAAAGGGGAAGTTTATAAAGAGTAAAAAACAGGGGGTTTGAGTCTTGTTCTGTGTCGAGTGTGACTGTACGCTGGTGATTTTGCATTAGTGCTGAGCCCTGACCTGCTGTAATGGACTGCGTGATGGAAGAAACGTCTAGTTCAGCAATCGCTTTGAGCCAGAATGCGAGGAATTGACTCATATGCCGATCAATAGTCTGGTAGTGCGCCGCTAAATGAACATACCACAGGACACATTCAAAGATTTGTGTTCATCAAAGAACAAGTCGATTTCTGTGCTTCATGTAATAACTCTACTCCGAATGGAGAGCAGAATTATTAGGCACAGCTTAACGTGTCACCCAACTCCCTTTCCAACCAACTGAAAAGGCCAATGCGCTGCCATATGAGCCATTCGGAGAGCTTCCAGCAATAATTGATTCCAGAGCGCCATTGATGACTTGGAACATGGGCGCTCATCTCATCTCTTCAGGGGTTTGACGTCCTGTGGGTTTTTGTTCCAGCTGTGTTCTACAACACCTCATTTGACTAATTAGCAAGTTTTTAACTACAGGGGATGGTTTATTAATAATGACAGTAAGGGCTTGGAAAATCAGAACTTGAGGATGCAGTAAATGCAGTAAACATGGTAACTTTCAAATTGTCCTCCCCAGTGGGGCCACAAAGGTTGTCTATAGGCTTATAGGGGTCAAACTGTGATCTGGGAATTTAAAAGGGAGCCACAAGGGGGTGCTAGAGGGGCTGTAGAAAAAACTGAAGCTGAAAAAAGAGATTTGTACCAAATCTATTTCAGTTTACATAAGAAGTTTGGGGTCAGTAAGATAGCCAAGTATGAATCTCATTGTCTGAAAGCACAACTGTCTTTCAATAATAATCAAAAATATAGCTATCACCGGGGTTCAAGCACTTTAAGGCATTTCGGCACATATGAAAAAAGACATTATTTAGCAAGCATGTAACCACATAAAATCAATGATTTAATAAAAGCAAATCCAGGTAATTTACCTTAGAAATATTATGTGTTTTAATGGTTATGACTGTTATAGCGCCAGCTGTGGTCCGATCTCCCTAAAACTTTGCATACTTGTTTAGAATCATCTGTCGCATGTGCTCACCAGGATTTGTGAAGTTTTGAGTTTTCCTTTAGGCTTTGTAGGATTTTTGGTAGATTTGGACAGGCCCCTTTTCTAAACGACCCCGTTATAGCTTCGAAAAGGGTCAATTTCAACATTTTTTGATAATTATTGACATAGAGAGTCCGGAGAATTGTACTGCAGTGTTTTTTCCAGATTATTTTCAAGATTTTCAAAATCTTCTCAATTATTTAACAAACTATTTGATTGACAACAGAGGTTCTAGAGGCAAAGTTGTCCAGGATGAGGTGTTCTATTGTATGATAAGAATAATGGCGTATGTGCAAAAAAAAACAAAACAAAAAAAAAAACACACAATGTACAATCGTTTACACCCTTGATGAATGCGATATTGCATCTATTTAAAATTTCTCACAGACCTTTGGGGGCGTGAGCCAAACAGGCCCACCGAGTTTCGTTGCGATCCAGCGTCCAATAACCTTGTCTAATGGGTGCTCAAACTTTATCGGTCAATGGCGGCCATGTTTTTTTTGTTGAGATATGCAAATGTCCTTACAGAAACTCGTGGTACTTTGGACCAAGACTGTGCACACCGATTTTCATGTTGATAGGACAAATGGTTGTGTAGGCATAGCACCAACAAGTGGCCAAGCTCTGGGATTTTTGTCCTGTGACCTAAGACACAGATATCTCATTTCGTTCAGAAGTTAAAAGCATTTTACTAAAAGTGGCCCCATTCAAACGTTCCCTTTGCAACGATGAGTTGAAAGTTCTACCTTTTTTTTGATAATTATTGATATTCACTTTTTAGAGAATCTTTCTGCACTTGTTTGGTTCTGATCGGGCGAAAAACTTAAAAAAAAAAAAAAAATCCAAAATACCCAGAATCTGCATGTTTTATCCGGCGTGAACTGAGCCTTGGTGATGTTGTAGATGGTGTGAGTTCTAACATCCCTCCAAGTTTCATGTCTCTACGACTTACGATTTTGTCTGCATGATCAGTTTTACGTAGAGTTTTACTTATCCTTGGCCATTTTAACAATTACAATAGGGTTTCAGCACTTTCTTGAGCACCAAATCAGCATATTAGAATGATTTCTGAAGGTTGAAGACTGGAGTAATAGCTGATGAAAATTCAGCTTTGCCCTCACAGGAGTTTTTAATATGTGCAAGTGTCTATACAATACAATGTCACCAAAAATAAATTATGACTAACATTATAAGTGGACCTCAGGGAAAGAAAAAAATAAAACATAAATAATGAGTGACGTGATTTAAGAGTGTGTGGTTTGTTTTTAAATTCTCATAACAGCTGGCTGATGCTCTGTGAGTTATTGGGAGAAAAGTGAGTGCCAGGTTGATGACGGACTTCACTGGAGCTGCCTTCACAACAGGTGCTTAACCGTTGCTCTGAGATGTGTGTTTGCATATGTTTGTCTAGAATCCTGCCCAGGTCTGTGCTAAGCAGTGCCAGGCTATAATTTTTTTTGTCCTTGCGGCTGTAATTAATGTCTCTATTCTGGTGTGTGGAATGATGAGAAAACACCCTGGTAAGCATCAGCAGAGTTTAAATTTGCTCATGAATGATGTGCTCTGCCATTACAAGAGGTCAAAGGTTATACAAACTCTCCCTACGTGCCTCATATCTCTATCTCTCAGTCTTGATGTAAGCTGTGTGTCAAAGGAAATCTCAGTTTTTCTTTGTGCTCTTAATTAGGGGAATTAACACCTGAAAATCTTCTGGTGCACTTGCAAAATCCATTTGGCAGGCTGCAGCTCCACCGTGGTTATTTTAAAACCCATAATTTATCTTAAGGCTTAATCAATCTTCTCTACTTGTTAAAAACAATTTAGTTTTTTTCCGTGATTCTGGATTTGTTTTTAAAGGTTATATTATGAAATAGACGACTGGGGACGAGAAATAGTCTCTTTTGATTAGTTCTTACAGGCAGGTGTGTGAGGACAATATGCACATACCCCGCAGAAAAACAGAGACCACCTGCTTCCGTTTACATCCCATGAGCCCAATCTGTGCCTGTGTGACATTTTAAGAACATATTGAATTGAACAGCCCCCTTGTAATCTCTCTTTCGAGTTGCTGTGGCATTCATATATCTACGGAATATATATTAGGAATTACTGTATACAATCTTTGCTGTCTGATGACAGAATTTGGGCTATTATACTATAGTCTTTCTTTTTCCACTGTCTTTTTTTCTTCTCTCTGGGGTTGTGAAGATTGGAGTTGTACAAGGGCGCGTCTGCAGTGCATCAGACAGTGCTTTTGTTGAAAGCTTTTTGGTTAGCTGACGCAGTGTGCTGAGCCATAGCTGCTGACGCTGTGCAGATGCGTGAAGTGTTTGAAATGTGCAGTATGGTGATGGAGCGTTTACAGGCCCGGGAAGAAATGTGTCCTTCAGCACAACACTACTCATGACATGGTGTTTGGAAAGAAGAGCAAACCTGGAAGTTTCAACAAGTCAAAAAATCCAAGGAAGCAATCATCCATTGACACCACTGACCTGTAGATGATGGAAAGGGTGGCCAGACGCAGGGAAATGAAGTGTTATCTAAATGTTGAACATTCCTACAATGATAAGGTGGAGTGGTTTTAGTCATGGGTTTCCCCTCCAGTTGTAGATTAGATGACAACATTGTCAAACACAATCATTTGTTCAAAAGTGTAAAAGTCAATGCGTATACACTGCTGTTCAAATTTTGGGATCAGTAAGATTTTTAATGTTTTTTAAAGAAGTTTTTCTGAATTTGATTAAAAATGCAGAAAAAGCAGGAATATTGTGAAATATTATTGCAATTTTAAATAGTGTTTTTCTATTTTAATATACTTTAAAATAGAATTTATTCCTGTGATGCGAAGCTAAATTTTCAGCATCATTACTTCAGTCTTTAGTGTCACACGATCCTTCAGAAATCATTCTAATATGCAGATTTATTATATTATTATATTTATTATTATTTATGTTGGATACAGTTTTTGTTGTCTAAAACATTGATTAAATATCACTTTTGATGTTCAGTATACTATGCATTGTACAAAAGGCCAAATTTTGGAATCAATCTGATGCTAATGTTGTAATGTGGATCGTAAAAAAACTAGTTAGAGCCATTAATGTCTTCACCCTCAGTTAATTTGCTCTCACACTAAAGCCAATATGGTGTTATGAGAGATCCCTACAGAGGGACTGGACACACATGACCTGCAAATGGCATTGTGGGATATCTGTTCTGAGTAATCAGGATAAGCTCACAGCTATGAGCTTTAATGAGGCAAAAATGGAAACAAATGGAGTGTGTGTTCCCATTACTCTTCTGTGTGTCCAGGGAGACAGAGGAAAAAAGAACAGAGGAGGTGCACAGGAGACGTAAAGAGAACAAGAGAGACTGTACTCAAGTGAATTAAATGTCTCTTAATCTGTTTGTGTTCCACCTGAGCTCAGATCAATCAGCGCCATCTTAAAAAAAATTATGGGAGGAAGAAAGAATAATGGGAAACAAACAACAGTGCATGATTACATAGATCACACGGATACTAAACGTAAGGGTAAATTCAACCTGATTTCATGACAAAAGCGTACCTGTGGGAACCTTTTTGCAAGGCGCGAAATACGTACCAATAAGTACATATCACTGCAGTTTCCAGCAGAAATGAACAGTTATAATTACAGCTCCATCTGTTTCACTTTCTGGCCATAACGAGCTTGCTTGGTAGCTTACACAGCACAGAATTTGAGTTAGGATGTGGAATCCTTGGGTACGAATCCTGTGAAAAACATGACTCAAGATAAAAGAGCTGAAAGATGAGAGATCAAAAAACAAGCTAAAACGGCATGCTTCCGATTGCGTTTTGAAGTCACATTCGCTGTTGTTTAGGTAGGTTTAATGCAGATGGAATGTCACAGAGCATTAGACTTATAGCATCACTCAATGGAAATTTCAAGTCAGAACTGCAGTGACACGTACAAAAACAATGTAAATATAATATCATAAAAAACGTACCGTATGTACACTGTAAAAAGTTTGCTGTAAATTTTACAGTAACTTACTGGCAGCTGGATGCCAGTAAGTTACTGTAAAAATGTTTACAGTATTATTACTGTAAGTGCATTTACAGTACTAAAAGGTATTTACTGTAATTTCATTTACAGTATTTTTACTGTAATTTCATTTACAGTGTTTTTACTGTATCTTCAATTACAGTATTTTTACTGTATTTTCAATTACAGTATCAGTACTATAGAGTTTATTTTCATTTATTTTAAACATTTTTTACCTGTAAAAACAATCCAATTAACCTACAGCACTGTAATTCAAGATTTTTACCACCCCAACCCCATAAAAATCACAATAACTCATAAGCATTAGTTCTGATAATATTCTTTTTAATTGTTGAACATTTTCTTTTTAAAAGTACAGAGACTTTGTATCATGGCAAACATACACATACTGAAAAGCAAAAATAAGTAAGTACACTACCAGTCATAAGTTTTTGAACACTAAGATTTTTTTAAAGAATTCTCTTCTGCTTACCAAGCCTGCATTAATTTGATCCAAATTTAATTTATTCCTTTGATCAAAGCTGAATTTTCAGCATCATTACTCGTCTTCAGTATCACATGATCCTTCAGAAATCATTCTAGTATGCTGATAAACATTTTATTTAATTTTTAGATTTTTCAGGATTCTTTGATGAATAGAAAGATATTATTTAGCAAGGATGATTTAAATTGATCAAAAGTGATAAAGACATTCATAATGTTACAAACTATTTCTATTTCAGATAAATGCTGTTTATCTGAACTTTCTATTCATCAAAGAGACCTGAAAAAAAATGTACTCCACTGTTTTTAGCATTATAATAATTTCAGCAACATCATAATAATAGTTTTTGAGCAGAAAATCAAATTATTAGAATGATTTTTGAAGGATCATGTGACTGCAGTAATGATGCTAAAAATTAAGCTTTGATCACAGCAATAAATTACATTTTAAAATATATTCAAAAAGAAAACAGTTATTTTAAATAATAAAAATGGTTCAAAAGTGTATTGTTTTTGCTGTACTTTGGATCAAATGAATGCAGGCTTAGTGAGCAGAAGAGACCTTCTTTAAAAACATTTAAAATCTTACTGTTCAAAAGCTTTGTCTGGTAGTGTAAATAAAATAAAATCATACAGTAAAAATGTGTTTGTGTTGTGTTAAATTTTAGTAGTTTTGAGTCAAAGTTGACAAGCTCTCTGATGAGAAACGGCAGAATGGGATTCAGGCTGATGCTTGCTGTTTGCACCCTCTTTCCAGAAGTCCATCTGATCTGTGACTGTCAATGCATTTGCTGCCACAAAGGTTGACTGTCTGAACGAACCTGCAAGCACAAGAAAAACAGTGTTTAAAGAATTTGCCTCAACTGTCAAACTTGGTGCTGTATGCATTTTAAAAAAAATTATATACTACATACGAACGCAGTAGTAAGAAAAAAAAACTGAAGAAACTTTTTCTTGAAATTTTTTATAAAGAATTTTATGAATGGGTCAGTAAGTCACTGATTCTAGGTGTTTAAAAAAGGTAAATTCATTCAGTAATGAAACACTGCTGTGTGCAGAGATGCACAACATGGCTTTGTTAAGAACCGTTTTTACTAAATGGAGCAAAAAGACAATATTTTCTTCTTGATTTAAATCACTTAATATTACATTCTTGTTTATTGAATTTTGTTGCCCTGACACTTAGTAAAGTCTGCCACAGACCATGCTAAATGCTAACCAATCTGTTCATATAAACATTCTAAACAGGTGTGTGTTTCCTAGAAAGTCTGTGCATATAATAGGCCTACTATGATTAAAAATCTATATTTGTTGCTTTACAGTAACAATAATCTAAATTGACAGACAGTAAGATTGCTATTATGAATTTAAAGGTTACAGTAAGTTAAAGATACCTGAAGCAGCTGCATTTTGCTGTTTAAATGCTGGTTTAATAGAAATAATTTTAATGCGCATGCAAACTCAATCTTGATGGTAATAAAAAAATATTCCCAGGAAATAAATACCTTACAAATGTGTACTTTAAATACAATATAACTTGCTTAGGATAAAAGCATCTGAAAAATGCATGAATGTAAATGCAATGTAAAACAAAATATGTTTTAGGTTACCTTATTCTGCATGTCTGTAAAATGGACAGCTGGCTGTATGATGATTCTGCATCTGATGGTCAGCATCCAGTAAGTGCTTGGAGAAATCTCCTGTAACAGACAGTGTCACAACACCCTTTTAGTGTTACTATAGTTTATGATCAGAAAAGACAACTACTGTACAGTAATAAAATTTACATTTTTAATAAAATAAACATTTATAATATTTATTAGCAAAACTTGCTATATTAATATATTGCTAGCTCGTTACTCTCTTTAAAAAGTTAACCTGTTCTGCAAGTCAGTGGAGAACAGCAGCCTGTGGCTAATTTGGCTAATTTAGTAACGTTAACATTAACTTAGTTAAATTGATGAAAGGGGAAGCTCACCTGTTGTTTGCACCGCGACGACGGCAATCACCAGAAAAGACTCTAATACACCTCCGATGCAGACGACATGACGAGACCACAAACTTGAAAATAAAACACAAAAGATGCAGTTAACCGCGGTGTTCAGTTTTACCTCAGTGTTTCATGTTAGCGCGCTGTTTATGTCACGTCTGTCACTGAAGGGACCGTCTATAAAGTTACATACGACATTCATACACACATTTCTTACTTAAACATCATTTGAAGAGAATTACCTTGCTAGCTATAAAAGGCAGCGTTTAAAAGATATTATGCTGCTCTGTGACTAACGTTAAGTTTGTCAACTTCGGCTTACTGACATTATTAGCTTACCAGTTCATGTTATCGTCGATACTATGGCAGTCATTCACAGAAGATGATCCAAAATACACCTCCGCGCTCCGACGTTACAGACGACATCCAGACCAGAAACTTGAAAATAACAAACAAAAGAAGGGCTTGAAAATACAGTTTAAAATCTCCACAGAAACAGTGGTGTTGCTTAACGCACTTTACCTCAGTATTTCACCTCAGTTTGCTGTTAAGCTTGAGTAAGGGCTCGTCAGACGAACTAACTTGCATTAAAGGGCAGCCGAATATACAAACGTGTTTCTCAGTTTAAATAAAGTTTATTTCGACTAATATAGGTCACCTTAATTTACTCACCAGTCCATGTTTTCACCGTTATGGCGGCGCCCCGGCCGTCAGTCAGAAAAAAAAGGCTACTGACATGAAAAACACGATGAATATTGTTAGTTTGCTGTTAACAAGTGAAAACAAATTAAAATTGTTCAGTTTTTCATAAAACAGAAATAATATACTAACCTTTTTGTCGAGTTATTGATGCAACATTTCTCTTTTGTCCTTTTTACCGCCACTTCCTCTCAACAGGAGAAAAAAAATCTCCCTTGCCATTGGTCAATTTTTCGCGGGCAAGTTCACTACTGTAAACGGATTTACAGTAGTGGAGAATTACAGTAGTGATCATATATTTTCCCATAATCCTTTGCAGTTTACAGTAAAATACTGTATATACATTTTACAGTATCTTACTGTAGATATTACAGTAAAATACTGTTCAAATTACAAAAATCGGTTACAGTGTACGTTTCGGGGAAAAAAACTCAGTGACAATATGTCACAAAATGCACATGGCGGTATGTATTCCGCTTTTTGTGGAAAAGTTCCCCCAGCCCAACACAAAACGATTTTTGATAATATCCTGGCCACACAATAAAACTAAATGAGGACTGGGGATATTCAGGCTCCAAAATCCATACAAACAAACAAAGTGTGGTCCATATGATTTGTGTAATACCATATACATCACCCGAAGGATTCCCACTCTTTTAGATCAGTGAATTTCTATGAGGTTCCATTTGAATTTTTTGTACATACTGAATAAAGTTTTGATTCATACACTGTAAAAAGTTTTCACCAGTTTCAACTTAAAAACCTAAGTTTAGCAGCTGCCTTAAAAGTTAAATCAAAGTTAAATCAACTTAAGTCATTTTAACTCACAAGTTAAATCAACTCATTTTTTTATTGTAATAAGTTCAAATGACTTGTAGTTTTAAACTGATTTAACTTACAATTTTAAGGCAGCTGCTGAACTTAGTTTTTTAAGTTGAATCTGGTGAAAACTTTTTACAGTGTAGAAATTTAGCAATTATTAATCACCGATTTGTGAACCGATTTGTAAAAATAAAGTTCATCCACTCTTTCTTTATCGTTTGATTTCTGAACAGACCTGCATTTGTCTCTTTAATTATGTACACTACATGCATGAATCGGTAGGCGGGGCTAAACAGATAGTAATGTAGAAGCAGGCATTATGTCATAAAGTGGCACATTCCACAATCTGTTGTTTTGCAAGATTGGTTTCAATATAAGCTGTTTTTAAACTAACAAGAAAGTTTTGAGTTCTGAAACGTACAGGTTTTTATAGTACAATAACCTCTTATATGTAAAAAGATCAAGGGAACTTTGATTTCTCAGTTCATGACCCCTTTAAAGTTAAAAGTTCTGTTATCCACTGGCAGCTACTGCTGTGAGCTACTTGTGATTGAAAAATCTGGAAGTGGAGCCGTGACCTAACTTAATTGGTATTAGCTACAATAGGCTACAGCTCAAGATTTATTACGCTTGGATTACTTTGTTTTTGCTTTGTGGAATAAATGTTCAACTTTGTTTACGGATTTGCTGACTCATGTGTTCGGATGACAACAAGCTGGAACTCCGCCGCTGTTGTTAATGCATCTGTGAGAACATTTACGTGCTGTTAGCAGGGGTTTAGAAAAGTGGGCTGTGCCACTACATACCGGTATCTATGATGCTGTAACTGCAGCCAGGAGATTTCTCTCTTATAAGTCACAAACACACATATACGCGTGCGCACAGACCCAAATGATTCACCCCATAAACACAGGGATGAAGGTTTGGGGGAAGAGTTGCATAATGTCTAAGAATTTATGAGGATGTGCAGCATTTTGTTGCCATAGTAACTTGCAATAAAAGGTATTCTGAAATGCCCTATTCATTTTGAAAATTCACCAAACATCTCCGAGGCAAGTGATTATAATACATTATAAACCTAATCTCCTTTTTCCCCTCATAAAACCATATTTGAAAATGCATTACATGAGTCAACCCGCACATTATTAAAATATCTCACAGCAAAATCTTTGCTGGGAAAAATACAATGCCTCAATATGGCGTCTTTTGAAAAGAGGTCAGAGACAATCAACAGCGAGTCCCTATAGGAAATCTATAGGTGTTAAATTGTAATTTACTTCTACATATAAGCTTTGAGGAATTATAATCTCATCCGGCTTGCACATTTGAAACTGTTTGTCAACTTGTAAACTTAAATCCCTTCCAGCTGTCTGTCCAGTCCTGTTTATTAGTGTAAATACATGGATAGACACACATTATTATTCAAATCCCTACCCTACTATTCACTCATTCCTCACCAAAATCTGCACATCCGATTACAGATTTGTGAACTGTGCAGAGAATGTGTTCCTCATTATCTATCAAAGTACACTATGTATATTTAAAACTCTAGACTAACTTTCCCACTGTTCATTATATATTTAAATAATCAGTATTCTCCTCTCTACATAAATGCATGCAGTTTTTTTGCACGTGAATCCATGTAATTATCATAATAAAATGCCAATCTGAATAATATTTAAAATAGCAAATATCCCAGAACCTGTGTTTCATTATCATTCTCAGTCCAGCTAAAGCTGTAACAATGGCAGTGTTTAAAGCAAAGCGCTCATTGTCATTTTTATTTGTTAAATATGATAGACACAGAGAGAGAGAGAGCAACAATAAATGGATTCGCTTTTAACTGCTCCTGATGTGCACAATGACTTCATGTGCATAAACATTAAAAGGAGGCACATATTAATTAAGCACGCAAAATCCACAGAGAATGGGAGGCTTTCATTGGCCTATACGAAACTAATGAAGAGTTAGTGCGGTGCTGTGTTTGAACCTGATGTCAGATTTCCTTTCATTTATTTATCCTCTGTTGTTTCAATTTGCCGCCTTTCTAGAAAAACAGACTTCATTATTTACCAGTGCTGATACTGTTCAGTCACTGAAGGACCAACACTCATACAGAGTTCAAGTATGAGATAATGTACAGCCAGACAGTCATTAAAACAGACCCAGACAGGGTGACCAGGACAATGACAAGTGCTACGTGGCTGCCAAATAAATAAACAACAGGATATAAAACACTGGATTAAATTTTGAGTCAATCTTACCAGCCTCTGGCATCCTTTACATAACAATTTTTGGTCCCACTATATTAGGTGGCTTTAACTACTATGTACTTACATTTAAATGAATCATTTGGTACAATGCACTTGTTGTATACATACATGTTTTTACATTGTACTGATATTTTAAACAATACCTGCATGTAATTACATCTGTTATTAATTTCTGTAGTTACATTGTTGACCGAGCATCACCCTTAAACCTACCCATATACCACCAAACCTGTCCCTTAACCCTACCCGTATCCCTCAATGGCAGCAAAAGTGTTTTGCAATACAATATGAACACAATAAGTACATTGTACTTATTTTTTTGATGTAAGTACATAGTTAAGGTCACCTAATATGAAGTGGGACCCATTTTTGTAATATACTCAATGTTTCAGGCACATTTCTCGAGAGAAAGACAGAAAGTAAGGTTTTGTCTGGTTATAAAAGATTTGGGTTGAGGATGAGTGGGTCTGGGAACACATAATTAATCCCGTATGTACCCCCCTCCCCCTTTTACCCCCGCAAAGTACCATCACTCCAAAATCCCCACAGTTTTTCTAATAACAGAATCAGTTTTCTGCTCTACGAGAGA
>NC_133362.1:29027964-29059595 GCF_049309525.1 Garra rufa | reverse complement strand
CACATGCATAATTGCATATCATATGTACGCCAAAGTTAATTTCAGCTTGTTAATAGCACGCCAAATAGAAACAGAAAGTCGTGCTAGTGCGCATTTGCATGAGACCAGGCTCTCCAATCAGTACAGGCTAAACTCCTAAAAAGTCAAAGGATCCTGAAGGCATTCAAACAGGAAGTTAAAAACAACGATAATAATGCAGGGAATAGTGACTTATGTCCAGATGCCGGTAAATGATTCTTTTCAGTGATTAAATCATGATCATAATTCAGGATTTTTTTTCAGTTATTATTTCATATTACATTGGTTGTCTGATAACAGAAATATTACATGAAAAAAATAGAAACAGTTTTGTTGAGAACTTGGCTGCATCAAATAACAGTATGTGGGCACCGAGAGGCAAACAAATGTAATAATAAATGTAGATTTTGCATGTTCAGAAGAAGTGAGCTGCCCTGTCCTGCAAATAATGTAAACAGGCTTGTGTAAGTAAATTGCTCAGTGCAAAGAAAGAGAAGTAATGGGAACCTGGTGTTTCTATGTTCTTTTTTTCATGTGTCTAATAGACATGAACAAGTTATTTGAAAAACATCTATGACATTTGAAACAAGTTAGTCTAGTCAAGTATGGTTTCACTGATAATAAACACATATTTGCTTAAAGCATCCATGCCACTGTTGATTAGAGTATTAAAAACTTTAAAAAGTGTTAATTTAAGGTACATTTAGAACAGATAAAAATGTGCGATTAATCGCGAGTTAACTCAAGACAACCATGCGATTAATCGCGATTAAAAAATTTTAATCGATTGACAGCCCTAATATATATATATATATATATATATATATATATATATATATATATATATATATATATATATATATGTGTATATATATATATATATATATATATGTATGTATATATATATATATATTTTTTTTTTTTTTTTTTTTTATTATATATAATATATATACTGCCGTTCAAAAGTTTGGGATCATTAAGATTTTTCTCTTATGCTCATCAAAGTTCCATTTATTTGATCAAAAAGACAGAAAAAAGATAATATTATGAAATATTATTGCAATTTAAAATAAGTTTTCTATTTTAATATACTTTTAAAATATTTTTTTTTTTGCAAAGATGAATTTTCATCAGCCATTACTCCAGTCTTCAGTGTCACACGGTCCTTCAGAAATCATTCTAATATGCAAATTTATTATCAATTTTTGCATCAGTTGGGCTGCTTAATATTTTTTGGGAAATGTTGATACTTTTTAAGGATTCTTTGATGAATAAAAAGTTAAAAAGAACAGTGTTTATTTAAAATAGGAATATTTTTGTAACAATACTCTTTACTATCAATTTTTATCATTTTATGACATCCTTATCAAACAAAGAAAGAAAAATAATTACTGACCCCAATACAGTAGTGTATTTTGCTACATACATATACATACATATATATATATATATATATATATATATATATATATATTTTTTTTTTTTTAATAAATGTTGTTCTTTTTAATGTTTTATCACAGGTTTGATGTTGTATCACAGGTTCCAAAAAATAAAAAATAAAATAAAATATTAAGAAGCACAAATGTTTCCAGTACTTATAATAAATCAGTATATTGCAATGATTTCTGAAGGTTCATTTGAAGACTGGAGTAATGAAGCTAAAAATTCAGCTTTGCATCACAGGAATACATTATATTTTAGAGTATATTAAAATAGAAAACCAGTATTTTAAATTGCAATAATATATCACAATATTACTGTTTTTTAATTAAAAGAAAAAAAAAGTGAGTAAATTATGGCAGGATTTAAAATTTTGGGTAAACTGTCCTGTTGTTAAGTAAAACAAAAAGCACTTAAATACTTGCATATCTTAGCAGGAGTTGTTTGTTCCTGCCTTCATAGTAGACACTTCATGCTGTAGTTCTATTGCCTGTTTCTTCAGGCAAAACAATGCCCTCATATGACGCTCCAGCTTTACAATGCATGTCATTCAACAAGAATGATTCAGAACAGTTGTGGATTATTTACCAAATACCCTTGTGTACCACGAGTATAAACACGCCTTGGCTCAGAGCACCAGAGCAAGATTTGAAATTAAAATTGGTTGATGCCACTGTGAATTGTATATAGAACAATACAGATTGTTTGATTTAACAGACGAAAACAACAGTCGATTGACCTTGACGTGCCAGTCTAGTCTCATTCTGTCAGTCACATTGCAGGATGCCCTTCAATGAAGCATTCAGCCTCACTTGTCAATATTAACAACTCAAAAAAAAGTGTGTGCTGGATAAAGACAATGGCCTTTGGGGTGTTTAGAGTTTTGCCTCGGAGCCTGGGATAATAGAAAGGCTAATTGGGGGAGAAGTTCATCTGTAGACTGCTAAAATAGTCACACGGAGAGGGCTAGAGAAGAAAAACATAGAAACAGAATGAGAAAATGAGAAAATGAACAAGGAAAGAGACAGTAAAAATGAAAAGGTCTAAATGTGCAATGAAAACATATGAGAAAAGTGATTGATTTCTGTATGTAAAAAACAATAGAAGGTAGTATATGCACGTGTGAGTGTGTACGCATGCGTCTCAGTCTTTCTGTTAAGCTGATAACAGCATTACTGCGTGCATTTTAAATTCATAGTGCTTAATGTTACGAGACCTCTTAATCCGCAGAAAATCAATGCCTAATAACCTATGAAAATGTACATTTGCTCTTTTACTATCGCCAGAGGCCCAGTCATGCACCCCGGGGGCCCTTCTTTCAATTCCCCCGCATTAGCAGTAAAAACCATAAACCACCATTAACGACAGAGGATTTGTGTGAAGCAGTGAGGCGGCTGGTCTGCGCTCATGCCATTTGGGACAGAGATCAGCTCCAGGAATGATGTTTGCATGATAGAGACAGACAGGGAGGGTCCTGAATAGGTCTCATGGATATTTAAAATCAAGATGAGAGGAGCCTGAAGAAAGTGGGTTTACCATGTGAACTGTAAGGAGTTTGTTTATGTCTTCTAAACCAGCGGTTTTCAATCCTGGTCCTGGGGACCAACAACTGCTTTGCACATTTTGTATGTATCCCTTACCAGACACACTCAGTTAAGTACATGAATCTCTCTCCTAATGATCTGAATCAGGTGTGTTAAATAAGGGAGACTCTGACATCCGTGGCATGGTAAATTCACCCTTAGAATAAAAAAAGTTAAAAATGACACCTTAATATTTTGTTATGTAATGTAATGACTCTCTGGGCCCTATCATACACCCGGCGCAATGTGGCGCCAGGCCATTTTTTGCTAGTTTCTGCCCCGGCGCAGTTATTATTTTTACGTCCTGCGCCACGTTGTTTAAATAGCAAATGCATTTGCACCCATTTGTGCGCCCATGGCCGTCCTGGTCTGAAAACCAGAAGTCTTCAGGCACATTGTTGGTGCGTTGCTATTTTTGAGGCAACTGATATAGACTGTGCCATTGGCCAACTGAAACCTGGTCTTAAGTCAATGACGCAATTTTTTTTTTTTGTTGTTATTTAAAGAGCTATATGCAGGTGCACAATGCGCATACACTCTGCTTATTACACACACAGGGATGCGCAGCAGCACATAAACATGCCAAATATGGAAGGATTACAATGTAAAAGGTTACTATTTTGTATATAAAAATGCCTACATGTCATAATTCATAGTCAATCGCTATGTGTGTTGTTTTTTTGGTTTCACTTTTACTGTTCGAAAACGATCGCATTTAGCAAGGAGGGGAGAGGATGGCAAGAAGGTACACACAGTAACTCGTTTGGGGGGGGGGGGGGGGGAGTACGAACCCCCAACTGCTCCCCGGGCATTGCAGCAATAGCAATATGGCTGCCCACTGCTCTGGGTGTGTGTTCACAACTGTATGTGTGCACTTGGATGGGTTAAATGCAGAGCACAAATTTCGAGTATGGGTCACCATACTTGGCCACACGTCACGTCCTTTCCTTTCCTTAAAACACTGCATATTCTTCACTCTGTAAATTAAATATGTATTTCTTCTTGTTAAGTTAAGTTATTAAGTTATATTTAAAGTTTTATTTAAAGATTTTCTTTCTTTTGTTGTTTAAATAAGATAAAAGACAGGCAGCAGGAATATTAGACTGCTGTCACTGCTGTGTTTATGATGATACTCTGTCATGATCTGGGCTGTGGGGTTTCCCTCAGCCACCTGAGGTCGCTGTTTTCCCTTCCCTGCACAGCACTTCCTAAGTATTCACGTCTGTTTTGTCATTAACACTGATTCACTCACAGCTGTTCACCATTTGGACTTTTCTATAAGAACTCTCATTTCCCACTACTCATCCTGGCTGCATTGTCTCCTGTACTGTCTTCCGTATGGTTTGTTTCCTGTCTCTGTTTTCAAGTTTTATGTTAATCCTGCTCCTGCCCAGATCCAGTCGTGTGTGCCGTGTTGGCCTTTTGGTTTTGTTTTGTTCTGTTTATTTGTGTTTATTGTTATTAAATATACTCCTTGCATTTGGACCCAGATCTCCTTACTACAACGTGACAGAATGCAGCCAGCACAGATGGGTCCAGCGGGGAGTAATTTTTTTTTTCTTTCGGAGGAGGCGGCATCTTTTGAGGCGGCGTCGGCCGCTCGGTTCGAGGAGGTGATCTACCTCCAACTGGCCGAGATGGAGGCCTGTAGGGCCGAGTCGGCGCGACGGCGTTCCCGCTTTGCAGTGGGGGTGGAGTGGCTCTTCCGTGGGAAGGCGGAAGTGACCACTCCCTCTGTTCCGGACGCGGCGGTGACCGCTCTCTCTGTTCCGGACGCGGCGGTGACCGCTCTCTCTGTTCCGGACGCGGCGGTGACCGCGCTCTCTGTTCCTGACGCGGCGGTGACCGCGCTCTCTGTTCCTGACGCGGCGGTGACCGCGCTCTCTGTTCCTGACGCGGCGGTGACCGCGCTCTCTGTTCCGGACGCGGCGGTGACCGCGCTCTCTGTTCCGGACGCGGCGGTGACCGCTCTCGCTGTTCCTGACGCGGCGGTGACCGCTCTCGCTGTTCCTGACGCGGCGGTGACCGCTCTCGCTGTTCCTGACGCGGCGGTGACCGCTCTCGCTGTTCCGGACGCGGCGGTGACCGCTCTCGCTGTTCCGGACGCGGCGGTGACCGCTCTCGCTGTTCCTGACGCGGCGGTGACCGCTCTCGCTGTTCCTGACGCGGCGGTGACCGCCCTCTGTTCCGGACGCGGCGGTGACCGCTCTCGCTGTTCCTGATGCGGCGGTGACCGCTCTCGCTGTTCCAGACGCGGCCGTGACCGCTATCTCTGCGCCTGACGCGGAGGCGACCGTGCTCTCTGTTCTGGACGCGGAGGCAACCGCGCTCTCTGTTTTGGACGCGGAGGCAACCGCGCTCTCTGTTCCTGACGCGGCGGTGACTGCGCTGCACGGGCCTGGCCCGCCGTCCCTCCCCCTGATTTGCCTTCCCCCGTTCCTCCACCCTCCAGACTTGTGGAACGTCTGGGAGCCGTTCCGTGGGGAGGGGGTAGTGTCATGATCTGGGCTGTGGGGTTTCCCTCAGCCACCTGAGGTCGCTGTTTTCCCTTCCCTGCACAGCACTTCCTAAGTATTCACGTCTGTTTTGTCATTAACACTGATTCACTCACAGCTGTTCACCATTTGGACTTTTCTATAAGAACTCTCATTTCCCACTACTCATCCTGGCTGCATTGTCTCCTGTACTGTCTTCCGTATGGTTTGTTTCCTGTCTCTGTTTTCAAGTTTTATGTTAATCCTGCTCCTGCCCAGATCCAGTCGTGTGTGCCGTGTTGGCCTTTTGGTTTTGTTTTGTTCTGTTTATTTGTGTTTATTGTTATTAAATATACTCCTTGCATTTGGACCCAGATCTCCTTACTACAACGTGACATACTCTCAAAGACTGGCATTTTGACACTTAAATAGGTGTGTATTTAACCATTCAAGCCCTATAAAGCGGCCAAAATAAATCTGTTCAATACCCCCACGCTTTATGAGCACTGTCTTCATGTGTGCACGTCTCCTTGACATCGCACGCATATAACGAAATGAGTTCTCTTTAGCTGCTGTTTGCATTTAAAAAGCTTAAAATCACTTGTTTTCAAACCGAATGCTTAAAAACACATGCAAATGATAGGTTTTCGTTACCACGTAGCACCACAGCGTCACGTCCAAAATCTCAACCAGTTGACAAATTTCTATCGTTTAATCGTGTCTAGCGGTATATTGCCCACCTCTACTCTCCCTCATGTTGTTCCATACTATAAAAGTTGTAATGTAACAATGTTGTTGATTGGATGAAGGCAGATCTAAATGCAAAATCGCAGTTGATTGTATGAAAGGAGTGGGGTTTAAAACTCACTAAATAATTGGAAATCTCTGGGATACTTCATTGGAGAGAAGTCTTTCATGGGAACATTAAGTTTTGATTAAAACTTAGGAAACCAAAAAACAAAATAGATACCGTGAAGTTTCATTCCATGCCTTTAAGTGACATTTTAGGTGTCCTAATGTGTTTTGGGATCACTGTACATTGAAGTACTATAACATTGTCGCCACATACGTTTTGTCTGCAAGTGTCTGTAGAGGGTGTTTTTAATCAAATTTTGAGTGCAGGCTTGTTTGTTGGTATGCTTGCGTAACAATAAATGTGTTTTTGGCTAAGCCTGTGTGTATGAGCTTGTGTAATTGTGTTGTCTCCGACTGTCAGATCCACTAAGCCCCAAACCCCCCATACCCACCCCCCAGCACACGGCTGACCTGTTTCCATATAAACACAGGAGGCTGGAGGCAGAATGCTGAACGGCGGGCTAAAGCTTAGGCATCCCGAGGATGGACGCCTCCGAGGCTTAGGGTCCCTCATCTCCCAGCGACAGAGCTACCAGACCCAGCCGGCCGTCCTCCCTGCCACCCGACTATAATTACCCGACAGAAATGTATGTACGTGCTTACCGCCTGCAGGGCTGATCTCCAGTTGCCGTGATATTAACTCCATCAGGTCTTGTGCTGAAAAGAGCTTTATCCCTCAGCTCTCAGGAGAAGCCCAGCACAGCCATCCCCTTAATAACATACATAACTTCTCTCAAGCACAACTTCTTCTCCGTGTCCCCGACAACTGAAATACTGCTCATAAGGGGAGAAAAAATCAATGTCCCTATCTTCTGCTGCCTGTGTATAAAGCATGGAGAGGTTATTAAGAATGTGTGGAAGGAGAATATAGGAAAGAAAGAGTGACTCCTTCGCTGCAGATAAATTATATTTTTAATCAGTATTTTTGTCTCAGCTTTCAAAAATGTGTAATTATCCTTTGCACAAGATTAATTTGCTTGGGAAATAAAATTGTTTAAGATATTAAGCCTTGTAAATTTTGAATTAAGTTTATTATTAGTATATTAGCATTTTTTTCTGTTTTAAGATCATAAACTTTTTTTAAAGATGAGATTTATGCTTAAAACAAACTTAATTCACAACATAATTGCAGACAATTTTTGCATAAATGTGTCTTGTTTTGAGAACATTTAAACATTTTGGAGATAGATAAATAGATTTCAATTTAAAAGTACTGAGATGGTGATATGGAAAAATATATTTTAATGCATTTGTGTTCTCTTGCTAAACTTTTGCGTTCCTCTGAGAAACATTGGCTTAGCTCACAAAACATTAGCTTGTTCTCTTGCAAAATTATTGTGTTCCTCTGAGAAACTCACAAAGCTTTTGTCATTGTAATACTATAAGGAGGAAAATCAGTGTTTTTGCGAGTGAATGCAAAGTTTCTTAGGAGAACACAAAAGCACTGAAATACACTTTTTCTTTTTTGTTGGGGGCACTGTGAAAATTACATTTAGATAATACTGATGCAACTGCAAAAATATATCCAGATAAAAACAAAACAAAACCTTAATGTGACCTACAAACATAACATCTTTATATGATTGATGAGGGAGCCGTCATATAATGATGGGGCTAAGAAGATATCTGTTTCTGGTTAACAATATGTTATTAATCTTTCCCCCATGCTGAGCAGATATCACAAGGTTATTAGCATAGTGCCCTTTCATGGACAACCCCCAAAAAGCTGTTGCAGATGCATGCGAACAGTTATGACAGCCTAAAGTTGGGTGCATATAACATCATCACATGAACATATCAAGACAATCTACTGAAGGCATTTTATCAAATAATGTATGCGAATAATATGGAAATCAATTCATAGCTCCGTCAACATGATAAATGTGGGTATATGAAATTAACACACTGATTAAGTCTAAAATACATCTATTTGTCTGGGGACGTACCACAATATCCACATACAATTACTATAAGGCAGTGAGGGATTTCTGTGACTTACAAACCTTATGATGTGCAAAGTGTGAGTGAGTGCATGTTTGTGAGAGAGAGAATGGAAAAAGAAAACTGCGGGACAGAATGCAAACTGATTGGATAAACCGTTCCCCCGAATGGATTACACACCAGCGGACTGATTCGACTGGCTAAACACCCACAGTTAAAGTCATTCTCTCAACAACCCCAACAATCTCCTTCTAATTTCAAACAACAAACCTCTCAGCAGACTGATGCTTATCAGTCCCTGCAGACTTAACGCTCACCTCAAAACTGATTTCTTGCCTGTTCGCAATCTCCCAGCTGCTAATAGGCTCTCAACGTCCATCTCGCCAGCTAACGCTGTGAGGTGAAGAGATCCAGATTACATTTTTCCACCAGTTAGCCACTGTGTTCTCGCAATGGTCCTAAACTGTTCTTCCAAACCAGCAGGTGGATTGTGATATTGCCGGGATCTCGTTCAATGAATACTTAAAGGAACACTCCACTTTTTTTGGAAATAGGCTCATTCTCCAACTCCCCCCGAGTTAATAAGTTGAGTTTTACCTTTGTGAAATTCATTCAGCCGTTCTCCTGTACTGGCGATATCACTTTTAACATAGCTTAGCATAGATCATTGAATCCTATTAGACCAATAGCATCGTGTTAAAAAATGAACAATGAGTTTCGATATTTTTCCTATTTAAAACCTGACTCTTCTGCAGTTATATCATGTACTAAGACCGGCGGAAAATGTAAAGATGCGATTTTCTAGGCCGATAAGATTAGGAACTACACTCCCATTCCGGTGTAATAGTCAAGTAAGTTTGCTGCCATAATATGGACACACAGTAGGCGCAGTAATATCACGCACCGCCTGAAATTAGTTCCCAGCTTGGAACGCTCCCTGTGCATGCAGTTGGTCACGGTGCGCTGCGATGTGCTGCGTGATATTACTGCGCCTGCTGCGTCCATATTACTGCAGCAAACTTCCTTGGCTATTACACCGGAATGGGAGTGTAGTTCCTAATCTTATCGGCCTAGAAAATCGCATCTTTACATTTTCCACCGGTCTTTATATACGATATAACCGCAGAAGGGTCAAGTTTTAAATAGGACAAATATCGAAACTCGTTGGTCACAATGATCTATGCTAAGCTATGCTAAAAGTGATATCGCCAGAACAGGAGAACGGCTTAATGGATTCCAAAATGGTAAAAATCAACTTATTAACTCGGGGGGAGTTGGAGAATTAAACTATTTCCAAAAAAAGTGGAGTGTTCCTTTAAAGGGATAGTTAGGACAGAAATGAAAATTACCCCATGATATACTTACGCTAAAGCCATCCTAGATGTATATGACTTTCATTTTTTAGATGAATACAATTGGAGTTATATTAAAAAAATCTCCTGGCTCTTCCAAGCTTTATAATAGGAGTGAATGGGCATTAAGATTTTAAAGTCCAAAATAAAAAGCACATCCATCCATCATAAAAAGCACTCCACACGGCTTCAGGGGGTTAATAATAGCATCCTGAAGCAAAGAAAATGTCCATATTTACAACTTTATAAACTGTAATCTCTAGCTATTGCTAACTGTCGTACACACGTTCAAAAGAGAGTGACAATTCAGCGGATGACGTAGGACATAGGCGAACACGGTGACAGACGTGGAAGTGATGAATGCTGAAGCGCAGTGAAGGCAGCAAAATAAAACACCAGTCATGAATTAGTAATAATAGTAATAGTAATTAGTACAAAACGAGGATTTGTAAAGAAAAATGTCAGAGGATTTCAGTATAAGCCAAAAAGAAAAAGGAAAAAGGTTTTTCGTTGCTGTAAACAAAACTTGGTTCTCGTGAGACTAGCATATTCTTGCTTACGGTGGAATTCCGCTCTCGTGGCCAAAGCGAACAAGCATACGACAGTTAACAGAAGTTAGAGATTACAGTTTATAAAGTTGTAAATATGGATATTTTTCTTATACAAACATAGATTCACTTCAGAAGGCCTTTATTGACATCCCAGAGCTGTGTGGAGTACTTTTTATGATGGATGAATGCACTTTATTTTGCTTCAAAATCTCAACAGCCATTCACTGGCATTATAAAGCTTGGAAGAGTCAAAACTCTGATTGTATTCGTTCGAAAGAAGACAGTAAGATACACAGAGGATGGCTTGAGGGTAAGCAAATCATGGGGTAATTTTCCTTTTTGGGTAAACTATCCCTTTAACTGCGTTCAAGTACAGCAACATACAAAACAGACAGACATACAGTACAAAAAAGGTATAATCAACAGAAATGGTCAGATAATGTTTAAAAGTTTGGGGTCAGAAATATTTTTGTTTTGTTTTGTTTTTAAAATAAGTCTGTTATACTCACCAAGGCTGCATTTAGTTGATAGAAATTGCAGTAAAAAACGTAGTATTGTGAAATATTATTGCATATATTTATTACATTTTACATTTATTCCTGTAATGGCAAAGCTAAATTTTCAGCAGCCATTGCTCCAGTGTTCAGATCCTTCAAAAATCATTCTAACATGCTGATTTGATGCTTTGAAACATTCCTTATCAGTATCAAAAAACTGTGATGCAAAAAAAAAAAAAAATTTGTTGAGGAATAGAAAGTTAAAAAGAACAGAAACAAAGATATTCTGTAATATTATAAATGTTTTCACTGTCATTTATGATCAATTTAATTCATCCTTGATGAATAAAAGTTTTCTGAATTTATTTCAAAGAAAAAAAAAAACAGAAATATTACTGACTCCAAACTTCTTATATATAACTGCTGTTTTATAATAATGTCAATTCCATGGATAATTATATTCATTTTACCTGACATATATATAAAGCCACTTTCCGTCCACCCACTCAGGGAAAGACCTGATGTGGTTTAGAGTCAGGTTATTCAGTTAAAGTTACTACAATATCACACAAGCATAGAATAGGCCATGATACACAGCATATCAGCACCATATCAATTATTATGATTATTATTTATAAGTATCGGCTGATATTGAATATTAATTATTCCTGCTCCTTTCATCTGTTTTTACATTTAAATTACCTTTCATCAAACACTCACTTTAATTTTTCATACTGTATATCGCTGCACTCTTGTCATTTTTGTAAGCAGTATGAATCCGACAGGCAGTGAGCTGTGGGTGGTATGTGGGCACACTGTCTGAGGCGGAGATTTAGATTTAATACACTCACAATAAAATCTAAGACAAATCATGAAACTGATTTGAATATTTGTAATAAGCGTTTCATTATACCATTTTGTAGTCATGTCACGGCATTTGTGACGGTACAGTGAGTGTTGTGCACCAGCCTGAGAGTGTTTTTCTGAGTTAAGCCAACAGCAGATGGTGAATGGACACATGACCCACCCTCCTCATTCAACCAGCGCTGGTTCAGAGGGGAGAACAGGTGCGTCGTCTGATACAGTCCCCCCTGAAACTTGAACTCGTACTTTCATTCCCCGTCTCACATTCACATAGACTGTCTGCCGATATGCTTCACGGCAGACTTTTCCAATTAGTCTCACCCGTGTAACCCCGCTGGTGTCACATGAGACGGCATATGGGCCATTGTACTTATAAAACTCAATCTGACATGAGACACTGCATTCAATCAAATCTTACTTGTAGCAAAATCATTTAAGCCCTGAATATATGGAAAGATTACATGAGCATAGCAAAACATAGTAATGTGTCAATCAATTAGTGACCAATTCCTCAAGTAAATCCAGTTATTACGCTCTGATATGCACATATACACACACAGTACAAGCCAAACATTTAGGGTCAGTAAGATTGTGTGTGTGTGTGTGTGTGTGTGTGTGTGTGTGTGTGTGTGTGTGTGTGTGTGTGTGTGTGTGTGTTAGAGATTGATACATTTATTGAGCAAGGATCACTACCATTGAAAAGTTTTTGAACAGTAAGATTTTTATTGTTTTTTAAAGAAGTCTCTTCTGCTTACCAAGCCTGCATTTAAATTTTGATTTTGCTGTATTTTGGATCAAATAAATGCAGGCGTGGTGAGCAAAAGAGTCTTTAAAGAGATAAAAACTATCCAAACATTTTTAAAATGGTAGTGTATAATGTTAAAAAAACATTTATACTTAAATTGTCACATATTTCATTTTTTGTCATCACAAGATTAAATAAAACATTTAAATGGCATTAAAATATAAATGACAATTTAATAATTTAACAATAAAAACATTTCTGTTTTTAATATATTTTTGATCAAATAAATAAAAATTAAAAATGTTAAAATTGTATTGACCCCAAACTTTTTGACTATTTTGTTACAGTCTGAAATGTGTCATTATTATTCAGTGATCTGTAATTTCCGGTTTTACTTATTTTTTTCTCTCTCTGCAAGAGTGATTGTCTAGCCATTTAAGAAACAGACAATGAGAAAATAAACAAATAAATGTAATAAAATAACAATAAAAAATTGTTTTTGCAACCTGTAACATTATGCCTTAAGGCAGCTATTTGGGCATTTTATAGCTGAAGTGTGTAATTTTGTGCCACTAGCAATGTTTTATAGAGCCACAGAACAACATTTCTTTTTGGCCAGATGCATGCAAATGAAGCTGTTTGAAGTTGGGTAATAGTATTATAAAACTTTTAAATAATATTAGCTAAGACTTCTAACCTGTTACACATACACACTTCAAGTTTTCAAAAACTTTCAAAGAAATTATAATGCAAAACACAATAGAACATCCACAGAGATGTTCTCATAAAAAGGAAGCGAGGGGTAAAAATCAGTAATAACAACAGAGTTATTAAGCCACCAGGCTGGCATTTCCCATTATGAATATTAAACTGTGCCTCTGTTGCACTTAACCTGCTGGGGCATTTCGAAGTCATCACTACTATTTCAGACCCGCTGTTTCCCGTGTACTCCATTCTTTGTATGTAAATCTGAAACTCAAGCACAGAGCCTGGTGCGTCTCTCTCATAAGCAGCCCAGTAAATCCCTCCTCATCACACTGTGGGGATTTGGCCTGTAATACTGCTGCCGTGACTCACCTACCGCAAGGAGGAAAGGAGAATTAAAGGAGGAACCCAAGCAAAACCAGGCTTTCGAGTTTGTTCTTTCCTTCACTTTGTGCTCCAGCCTTGTTGATGGGTCAACACAGAGTTTTCAGGTGGTCAAAACAGGTGGATGCAGGTATGGGGCAGTTGTGTCAGTACTACAGTTCTGGGTTTACGACTACAAGCCAAAAGCTGCTGCCTAGGGCAATCATTGCCCACAGGGAACCGTTTGAAGAAAATTGCTCTGCCTGTCATTTAGTCAGCAGAGCGGCACACCAGAGAGGCAAGAACGCAGTCTATTCAAGAGTGGTGTGTGTGTGTGTGTTTGTGTGGCCATGATTGAAATGAAGAGACTCTTACGTTACAGGCTATAGAACAGGCAGACAGATGCACAGGCAGCTTTAAGACCCAAAACACACTGCAGGAACACCAAGTCTGACATCCCAATGTGTATGATATCCATCCTAATTAGTATGTGAGATTAGAATTAATGTCTGAAAACATAATATGCTGAAGAGAGTATGCCAGAAGTCACCGAATGGTCAACTCATTCCAAAGTGTGTATCCGTGCACACTTTTCATTGTCCATAACCCAAAGCACTTTGGAGGAGAAGTCGGATCAGAACTAACATAAACTCACACACACATGTTGGGTTTCAATGGTTTATAAGGACATTCCATAGGATTAATATTCGTAATGGGTTTTTATATTTTTATATTTTCTATCGCCTTACCCTAAACCTACACCTCACAGGAAACTTTCTGCATTTTAAGGTTTTCAAAAACCTTTATTCTGTAGGATTCTGTATGAAGCTGGTTTTCTCATTACACTCTTAAAAATAAAGGTGCTTTAAAAAGGTTCTTCAAGCAATGCCATAGAAGAACCATTTTTGGTTCCACAAAGAACCATTCAGTTGAAGGTTCTTTAAAGAACCATCTCTTTCTTACCCTTTTATAATCTGAAGAAACTTCTTTTGCCACAAAGAACCTTTTGTAACACAGAAAGGTTCTTCAGATGTTAAAGGTTCTTTATGGAACCATTTAGACAAAAAAAGGTTCTTCTACTAACATCTAAACAACGTAATTTTTCCATTTCGGTTACTTCAGATTTTAATTTTAGCGTCTCCAGGGTTGCCAGGTTTTCACAACAAAATCCACCAAACTGATACTCAAAAGTAGCCCAATCGCATTTTGAGGAGGTTAAAAGGTACATTCCTGTGGGGGCAAATACACATTTTTTGGCTGGAATCCCCCAGTAAAATTAGCAATGCAGTGGCTAAATATTACATTATTGGTGTTGCTTTAACCCACGGACATCAAAAACAGCCCACGGCAACAGTGTTAAAGTAGCCCAATTCTGCTGGAAAATGGTGGACTTGGCAACATTGAGTGTCTCGTATGTGAGTGACATGTTTAAAGGAACAACTTTTTTTGGAAATAGGCTCATTCTCCAACTACCGACAACACGAGTTAATAAGTTGAGTTTTACCGTTTTGAAATCCATTCAGCCTTTCTCCTGTTCTGGCGACATGGTGAAGTAGGCATTTTACACTGCGCTTTTTTAAACCATTCCTGAGTGCTGCGTCTCACATTTTAGACGCAAAGTTGTGTTCTGTGTGAATGGCCAGTAAATACCTAGTGTGCATTTAGAGTGACAGGAGAGAAAGATCACATGCAACAGTGACCATGAGTGGTGATCATGAGTGTCACATTTGGTGATATTGAAAAGGACAAAAAATCATGCGCTAACACATACAGTATGTCCTTTCTATATACTGTACATGCTTACAGTGAAGAAACACATACACAAACACATGTATAGATGTACCCCAGACAGGTCCTATTACCGCCCACTTCCTCTATGCACACTCTATCACTTTCCCTTGTTCTTTCGCTACCTCGCTCATGCGCCTGACTTCTCAGGTTTCGGTGAATCAGACCTGGTGAATAATGTATAAGGTACAAGCTGTGAAAACCTGGACAGCACTGTAGGCAGCAGGCAGCGACTAAATGAAAGTTTAGAGCATTCAGACAGACGGCATTCTCTAACGCTGTGCCGTATCCACCCACAGACAGCGCTATCTCCATCAGCTCTGCTTTGTTTAAAGGGGCCTGTCAAAAAACAACAACATTTAAATAGTGAAATGGATTGCTCAGTGCCTGTTTGGAAAAATGATGCCATTAAGGGCAACAGAACGCCACTGAAGGAAACTGCTAGGGGAAAATGGTGTTTTACAAATTGGCAGACATTTTCTTGTGCTGAAAGTCAAGGAGATTGCCAAATGACTAGTTAGCAGGCTGGAAGAAGGAAAAAAAGAAACATTATGATTTATTTTACATTAGGACAATGGAGGGGTTGGCATGAGCACTTCACCGCTAAAAGCTCTCCTTAAGGTCTGCCACAAAACCAGTATTACTTTTAGTGGTTTTGTGGTTGGAGATTTTATTCATTCTGATGAGTTGAATGTTTTAAATCCGTTTACTAAAAAGAATAGTTGAAATGTGTTCAGTGCCGGTTACATTTATACATTGGTATGTGGCGTCAAAGTCTTTTGGAAATTAAAAACACTGAGTGGACCGTCTTTACAACTCTGAGAGACTGTATAAAGAATGTTTTGGTATAATTTTCTACGCATTCATTATTCTTTCACACCCTTTCATTCATGCCGAAATGAAGTTGCTCATAATTGTTCATTCAGGGTTACATTTTTCATATCACAATACATTTCACATCTTTATTTCTTTCAAATTTAAAGACAGGTTTTTGTTCTTAAGTGAAAGTAGAAACTAGACCGTTAATTGTGGTTTTTAAGCATTTCACGTTTTTGATTTTTTTCACACTTTTCCCTTTTTTTCCCTTTTACCCTAACAAGATAAATATCTTAATAGGAAAAAATAATAATTTCTTAAGTTTCTGAGTGTTTTAATGAGTGATATTCTTTCAAATCATGAACAGGTTTGTGTTGCTTGACTTTCACCACAGTTTGCAATGCAGGCTGCAACATTAATAATATTACATTTTTTTTGTCTTTACATTTTTAAATGCACATTTGACAGTAGCTTGAGTTGACAGTAGTACATTTACATTTACATTTATTCATTTAGCCGACGCTTTTATCCAAAGCGACTTACAATTGGGAATACAAGAAGTGATTCATCCTAAGGAGGCAGATCAACATAGGAAGTGCTCAAAAATACCATATATCAGGCGTTGTTAGAAGAGTGCAGGCTAGAAGGAGAAGATCAAGAAAGAGAGGAAAACAGGCTAGAAAGGGAGGATCAAGAAGAGAGGAGAATTTATTTTTATTTTTTTTATTGAGTCACATAGTGTCGAAAAAGATGGGTTTTCAGCAGTCGCTTGAAAGCTGTTAAGGAGTCTGCATTCTGGATAGGGGTGGGAAGATCATTCCACCAGGCAGGAACATTGAACAAGAATGTTCTGGACAGTGATTTAATACCTCTCTGTGGTGGTACAATGAGGCGTCTTTCACTAGAGGATCTCAGACTTCTGGAAGGAGTGTAGATGTGTAGTAGTGAATGAAGGTAGGCAGGTGATGATCCGGTGGCTGTCCTATATGCCAGCATCAGTGTCTTGAATTTGATGCGTGCTGTAACCGGTAGCCAGTGCAGTGATATGAAGAGAGGTGTGACATGGGCCTTTTTGGGCTCATTGAAGACCAGTCGTGCTGCTGCATTCTGAATCATTTGTAAAGGTTTGATTGTACATGCTGGAAGACCAGCTAAAAGAGCATTGCAGTAGTCCAGCCTGGAAATGACCAGGGCCTGGACGAGGAGTTGTGTAGCATGCTCTGTTAGGAAGGGCCTGATCTTTCTGATGTTGTGCAATGCAAACCTGTAAGATCGAGCAGTCTAGCTATGTGGTCTTTAAAAGTCAATTGGTCGTCAAAGATTACACCCAGATTTCTGGCTGAAGTCGATGGGGTAATTGTTGATGAACCTAACTGGATGGAGAAGTCATGTTGTAAAGATGCAGTGGCAGGAAAGATAAGGAGTTCCGTCTTTGCAAGATTGAGCTGTAGATGGTGTTCCTTCATCCACGCAGAGATATCCGCCAGGCAACCTGAGATCCGTGCAGCTACCGATGGATCGTCTGGTTTGAATGAAAGATAGAGTTGTGTGTCATCAGCATAGCAATGGTAGGAGAAGCCATGTGCCTGTATGATGGAGCCCAGAGATGTAGTGTATATGGAGAAGAGGAGAGGTCCAAGAACTGATCCCTGAGGAACCCCAGTGACCAGTTGATGAGTTTTGGATACCTCCCCTCCCCAAGCCACTCTTAAAGACCTACCAGAGGGGTAGGATTTGAACCAGCGAAGTAAAGTCCCTGTGATGCCCAGCGATGAGAGGGTGGACAGGAGGATCTGGTGATTCACAGTGTCAAAAGCTGCAGATAGGTCCAGCAAAATGAGTACTGATGATTTGGAATCAGCTTTTGCCGTCCGCAAGGCTTCAGTGACAGACAGTAGTGCAGTCTCAGTTGAATGGCCGCTTCTGAACCCTGATTGGTTAGAATCCAGTAGATTGTTCTGTGAGAGGATTAAGGATAGCTGGTTGAAAACAGCCTGTTCCAGTGTTTTTGCTATGAATGGAAGGAGAGAGACAGGTCTGTAGTTGTCAATGAGTGAAGAGTTAAGTGTAGGTTTTTTGAGCAGTGGGGTTACCCGGGCCTGCTTATATGTACTGGGGAAAGTGCCTGTGAGAAGAGATGTGTTGATGATGTGTGTGAGCGCCGGTAGGATTGTAGGAGAGATTGCTTGGAGAAGGTGTGAGGGGAGTAGTAGATTGTAGTTTGAGTAGTAGTAGTTTGAGTAATAGTAGTTTGAGTAGGAATGCAGATGTAGATTTATGTTCATTATCAATAACAATAACATCTGTAAAAAGTGTAACAACCTAATTTTTATATGGTAAAATTTAATTATTCTGACTGTTTGAGTTTTATTAAAATGAACCATTGGCCTTCCATAGTTGCATACAGTCAATGTCAAATTGACATCAAATACTAAGCCAATTTTCATTGTCAACCAAAATGCAACGTCTGTCGGCATTGGGGTCCAACATCATCCTGATGTTATGTTAGCGTCTAGTGTCAGCTGGGATATTAGTAGAGGTGCCTGATACCATAGCGGACATTATTAAGTTCACTCATTCAATCCCATAATGCATCACAATAACAAATGTACAACTAATGTACATTCAGTGACTAGCTGCTAGAGAATACGATGCACTTTGAGCATCACAGAAGATGGTGTCTACAGCCCTTCTGGCGCACTCAATCTCAAAATTCACTGTGTTCTGTATTAGTGGAGTAATGTAGAGAATAATGAATGAGCAACCCAGGCTCATGAAAATATGTGCCTCTGTATACATTTCTGCAACACTGTAATTATGTACCTTACTGCACGTTTTGCAGCAGTTTCAAAGTGTAATGTCCAGAGGATGGCGCTAAAAAACACGTTCAATACGTGACCGTGGCACATTTTTATTACGCTGCTTGAGGTACGTATTGTGGCCGTTCACAATTCAAATATTCAGGGAGAGTCGCTAAAGGTTAATGTTCTATCGTGTTGGAAATAGCCCCTACACCAAACCAAACCCAACCCTAAACCTACCCGATTTAAAGTTAACAAATGCAAAAGTGATATAAAAACAAATTTGATGATGCAGCCATGCTATTTTAACTTTCTTGTGCGAATTTGAGCTGTTTTGTCAAACCGTAGTTTCACAGGGTTCATACCAGAGCTCACTCAAGTGTGTAAAAAGGGAATAAAAGTTGTCAGATTTACTGCCTAGTGTTCATTTCAACTGGAAACAGCAGTGATTCATTCATAGGTACATTTTTTTTTTTTTAGCAAAAATGTATATAGAGGGATGTATTTCCAATGAGCCTAAACTCTTAAAAATAAAGGTGCTTTAAAAGGTTCTTCACCATTCAGTCAAAGGTTCTTTAAAGAACCATCTCTTTCTTACCTTTTTATAATCTAAAGAACCTTCTTTCGCCACAAAGAACCTTTTGTGAAATAGAAAGGTTCTTCAGATGTTGAAGGTTTTTTATGGAACCATTTAGACAAAAAAGGTTCTTCTATGGCATCATGAAACACCTTTATTTTTAAGAGTGCATAGTGTCAGTGAGAGTACAGGAGTCGATTTCGGATGCAGACATTAACTAGTTAAATGCATTTGAAGGCAGCCAAGTGATTCACAAAGAAGATACTATAATGAACGAACAATATGAGTGCAAGAGAATGAAAATGATTTGTTTAGCTTTGTTCAAAAACAGCACTAGATAAAATCACATCTGCTTCCCCACACAAACCAAAGTATGAAAATCAATATCTGTACAGTAGAATCATAACTCATCAATTATGATCAAAATGTAACCATTTTTCTGTAAACACCTCCCTATGAACTTTATCCAGACATTGCTCATTTAAAGATTAATGGCTTTTATTCAGCTCCACGCTCCTGCTGAGCAAACACAGTCATTTCATTGGAAAGAAAAGACTAAATCAATTTTATCTCTGTCTGCTGTTATAACTGACAACTAGCATCTAGGGGAAAAAATGAAAATAGTAAGCTGGTAATTTCTTGGCTGAAAAACTGGCACTTCCGAACGGCCGGCGGTGAGACGGCTCTCCAAAGCTCACGCCATACTTTCATTACCCCTCAACTATTCCCCTGTAGGCCAGCTGCCATGCCAGTTTGGATCCTGTTAATGCTCTAAAACTGGAACATAATTTCAAGGTCTCCGGGAATAGCCTGCTCTTTCCGGCCTTTTTATATTTATTTATTTTATCCAGAGTCACCTGTCGAGTGGCTGTGATTATGCATGCATGACTGGGCCTGGGCCATGCAAATCCTCCAGGCTCTTTCGCAGAGGGCTCGCTGACCTGCTTCCTGCTTTCATCCCGCCTCTAAGTACCGATCACAAACGGCCAGGAACTAAATCAACAGTACATGAAAGGCGCCAAGCATGGAGGAGAGGGGCCACATGGCTAAACAACCCCCTCCCTACCCTGTCGTAAACAGCTTGGAATGTTCACGCAGAGCTGAGCACATTCACCAATGCCTCAACAGCACTGTCTCTTATGCAAATGAGCTGGATTTAATTTCTATTCCACTGTTCTCAATAAAAATATTAATATTACCCGGCCCGGTCTGTGTGTTTACTTGGCCCCTGTCTGGAGGCTCCGAATGCTAATGTATTTGGCCACAGTTTAAATATTGATACACAGTGTAGCGCACTTCAGAAAAAGTACAATGAAGATCACACATACAGCTGTCTGAGGAAGTATACTTTAAAAGCAGATGGGGAAGGGCAGGTATAATAGATTAATAGTGATGATAAATACTTTATATAAAGAACATTTTGAATTACAGGTACACTGCGTGTTGAATCAAATTGCAAGGGATTTTTCATTGAACAAATAAGTGAGTGTGTTAGGAAAACATTTTGGTTTAGCAGACAGTTGATGTGCAAAACTACATTTGAACTGCTAATTGACTGACTGGTCTTAAAAGGGCAATATAATTGTTTTCCTCATTTAAAAAGAAAAGTTAAAAATAAAAAAGTTTTACTTAGTATGTGGGGTGTTGTTAATGACTAATTTGATTATGTATGTATTTATTTATTTTAAATAATGTTATTATTATTTTCCCCCATTTTCATTGTGAGGGTTATTGTAGTTACAGTTTAAAGCTCCAAAAAATAAAAAATAAATAAAATAAAAATAAAAAGTTTTACACAAAGAAAAAAAAAACATTTTAAAATCATTAACAATAAAAAATTATTTTTTATTTTTTATTTTATTATGATAGGATAGTGTAGAGCATTGGTCTCAAACTCAATTCCTGGAGGGCCACAGCTCTGCACAGTTTTGCGCCAACCCTAATCAAACACACCTGATCCAACTAATCAAGGTCTTCAGGATTACTAGAAATTATTGAGCAGGTGTGAGTTGGAGCTGGTAGGAGCTAAACTCTGCAGAGCTGTGGCCCTCCAGGAATTGAGTTTGAGACCTCTGGTGTAGAGGGACTGAGAGAGGGGGGCAGGATCGGAGAAAGGCTCTCGAGCCGGGATTCAAACACTGGACACCTGTAGTGCAACGGCCCTATATGTCAGAGCACTTCCTCACTAAGATATCAGTGCAGACATATAAATTTCTATCCAATAATAAAGACAAAAAAACTAGATGATCTTACTAATTGCTGTTGAATTACTTGTGGGCTAGTCGACCACTGTGATCCATGTTAAATATTAAATGGTTAGATTATCTGACCTATTTCTGTGTCTGTGGGGAAAAGCTGATATACGTCTGTATGTGTGTCTGTATTCCTCTATGCATTTATGTTTCCCTGAGGTGATCCCTGGCACATACAGCATACTAATTCAAGTCTTCCATTCATATTCATTTTACAGAAAATTGCTATTCCAGGCACAATCTGAATAATGCTTCCATTTAATATCAGACTTGTAACTTTACATTTCCATATATTCTTTTTCATAAGCTTTAAAGTTCACAGCATGCCAATAACACTCCCACCTTTCTAGCTTTTGAAAAGAGATCATACAATTTCAATCAGGGCTTGAGTTTTCCATTTGTTTTGAGTCAACAGGTAAAAGGCAGCCAGAGCCTCTACAAGTAACATTTATCTGTCATTTTTTGTTAAAATGACAACAGTGAGAATACGAATCAGTCTGCAGAACAGCATCCGAGGCCAGGGGAATGCGCGGCACTTGTTCAGTAGTACAAGAGGGAAATTGTCCCCCTCTGCAGCGCACACAATATTGCAGGTGCTTAAATTATTCATCCTGTACGAACGCTGGGGTCTCACTCAGAGCCAAAACTCCAGCCTCTTAATCTCTACTTTATATTCCATTTTATATTTTACAGCTTTGTTTACTCCAAAAGGGAGATAAAGAGCTTTTTTTTTTTTTTCTCGAGAAGGCATAGAGGTCTCACTTTGTTCCTATTGAGAACAAAGAAAACAGTTGTGTGTAATTTTCATATATCACTATGCAACATTTTCTGTCAATTGCCTTCGTCCTTCTGGCGAACAGGCATAGGAATTGCACACATTTGGTTCTTGAGTAATTGTGACCCAAAGAATGCCAAATGAATAAATAGCCCAAGGCTTGCATGACTACTCATTTTTAATAGTCAACTAGTCGTCCAGAAAACTAATTGACAAGCTGTTGTTGACCATTGTTTACCTTATGTAAATGATTCACCATATGCTATTTAGCTTTCTTTGCTGTTTCTGGCAAGTTGTGCTGATGGAAAGGGTGCAAGCGAAGATGGAGAATGTCCGAGCAAGCACTCATATCTACTTCACCAGATTCATGCTGCTTGCATTTGAAAATAAAATGTCATGCAGAGCAAAAAAGTGATGTAGCAATTGCTTATAGTTTCTGTTAACGTTTGCACAAAACTTGACTGGTTTCATGGCAGATACACATACATTTTGTCTTGTATTAGAACAAACCAAATCAAGACCATCTCAGTTTACAGAACTTAAAGCATGTTTTATGAATACAAACAATGTCATTTTGGTTAAACTTTTATGTTAAATTTCTATTGAACCTTAAACAGTTTGTGACTTGCAGAAGACAGAGAGACTTAAATATAGCAACCAAACTAGAACTAGTTCATGTAAATAAGTAGCCACTGCATTTTAATTCAAATTTACATTTAAGGCAATAAGCAGTAGGGCTGGGTTTTGACACATTTGCAAATTGATTTGATTCTGATGCACAAGATTGTGATTCGATATCAACTAATGCTGTAAAATATACTACATTACTATATTATTGAAGGTTAAAATGAACTGATTTGTATACAAACGCTTAAATTACACTCAATTAAGTTTTTATAAAACACCCCTCACATTTTAGGAACCATTTTAGTATATCTTCTCAAGGGACAATACTATAGAAATGAAACTTGGATATATTTTAGAGTAGTCAATGTGCAGCTCGTATAACAATATAGATTTACTGTCCTCTGAAAATAACTCAACATACAGCCATTATAGTCAAAATTGCTGGCAACAAAAGTTAGTACACCCTAAGTGATAACAGCAGTATGTTGTTTAACCATGCAAAGCCACATTGCTCTCCACAAAGATGGCCAAGGCTATTAGAAGTTCAGTAACACCCTGAAACTGAGTTACACTACAGTGGTCAGGGTCATACAGAGGTTTTCCAAGATGGGTTCCATTTGGAACAGGCCTCGCAAGGGTCGATCAACGAAGTTGAGCACTTGTTCTGTGCATCAAGTGCAGAACCTGGCTTCAAAAAACAGATGCATGAGTGCTGCCAGCATTGCTTTAAAGGTTTCAGAAGTAGAAGGTCAGCTTGTCGGTGCTCAGACCATACGCCACACGCTGCAACAAGTCGGTTTGCATAGGCGTCCTCTCAGACGGAAGCCTCATCTGAAGCTAGCTCACAAGAAAGCCCACAAACAGTTTGCTGAAGACAACCTGTCCAAGAGCATGAATTACTGGAACCATGTCCTGTGGTCTGATGAGACTATAAGATAAACTTGTTTGGCTCAGATGGTGTCCAGCATATGTGTCGATGCCCTGGTGAGAAGTACCAAGAAAAGTGTGTCTTGCCTACAGTCAAGCATGGTGGTGGTAGCATCATGGTCTGGGGCTATACATGAGTGCTGCTGTTACTGGGGAGCTGCAGTTCATTAAGGGAAACAAGAATTCCATTATGTGCTGTACATTCTGAAGCAGAACATGACGCCTTCCCTCCAGAAACTACGCCAAACGGCAGATAGCGTTGGACGTTACGTGACTATGTTTACAAGCTGTTGCAGCTGATTGAGCGATTGCATGAGACAGGATACTGATTTCAGTAAGATGTACTCTTTTTTTAACATACCTTTGAATATTTATTCATGTTAATTTTGTTGTATAACTGATATTAAAGCAGAGAGATCATCAGTTCATGTGCAAACATGTCCAAAAAATGGACAGAATTTAAAATCTGAGACTGTGTTTCATATCAAAAGTAATAAAGCACAAAGCTTATTGCAATTTTTTGGATGGGCAGTGCGCTACAATGTTCCGCTTATTAACTGAAAACAGGCTAGACTAATCAACTCTTGGTATTAAAGAATCAATATCGTTTCGATATAATCGATATCAACTAAAATTATTGCATTGCATTAATGCGATATAGTAATATTCAAGAAAATGAAAAAATGACTCTCCCAAAGTCAGTGAAATTAAATGCTTTCATAGCATTTCTTAAAATTCTGTTTAAAAAAGCAAGAGTCTGCTCATCTTATTTGCAAGACCTTGCAAAATTTAAACAGTGTCTTTGCAAATATGCATTGGTTCATATTCATAATTCTCGTCTCAGTTCAAGAGAGCTAACTGTATCACTTTTCTTTGAATACGTTCACCTTCTTTTTCAATTCCCTTAACCACCTACAGCAAAGTGAGAACATGACCCCTTCTGACTGCAAATCCCAGACATTACAAACCATAAAATCATGGCACACAATGTAGAATGCTTCACTTTGTCAATAGCATGCACAGTCACACACTTACTCCAGTCAATTTCAGTGTGTATAAATGACGTATTTACCCAGAATAGCCCAGTTTGGGTGTGCCCTTCTGTTTCTACTGGGGTCTTGAGGCTCAAGTGGTCTTGACCTGCCTTGGGACCCTCTCCCTGGGGCCACGGTGATAGGACTGCTCCAGGGAGCCCCGCCATTAGTCCCTCCCTCTGCAAAGAGACTCACTGTACTCAGTAACTTTCACTTAGTGAAAGTAATTTTAAAGGACGCCAAACTAAGATTATGAAAACCATATGGTGGGCTATATTAATTGCTTCTGTTAAATGGAAGAATAACTAGCTATTTTTCCAGATTCTCAGATGCTACTGTGATACATATGATCTTGTTAATGGAATGTTTTTGCTATCGTAGTAATGAAAGTAATTTTTGCATTCAGAGTCAATCAGTCACATTGCAGAGCAATTAACAGCACATCTGAAACAGACAATGCTCAGCTAAACACAAAGACGAAGAGCTGTACGTTGGGGAGGCGAAGACACAAAAACAAGATTAAAGCCATATAATACAAATCTGGAAAAGCACAAAAGGATTTGACAACCAGGAACACCCAACAAAAAGAATAAGGGAGCTAGTCAGACCAGAGGACCAAAAGACTCTGTATAACAACGAGAAGAAGATGCATTCACAGGCAAAGAAAAGGAGATGGCAAGGTTAAAACAGAGGGAATCAACAAAAAGCAAAGAGAGTTATGGGAGTATAGTTCTAAACAAAACTAGAGCAAGCACAGGAAGTCCAAACCCAGCATTTGAATATGTGTACGTCTATACTAAAGTATAAATATGTCAAAAAGAGTATGTTCAAATGTGCAGTGTTCATGAAAAAAACAAAAACAAACAAAAAAACAATGGACACTTAAGCCTGGTTTAGACTACACAATTTTTTTTTGTCAGTTACGACAGTCACTGTGTCAGATTATGTGATTTTGACTGACACGGACTAGACAGAAGGTGACATAAGCGTAAACAAACAATGGCTAGCAAACAGTATGTTTTACTCTGTCTTGTCATCAGAAAAGCCCAAAAAAGAAAGAAAACCGGACAGTGGACACAAATCTGGATTGCGAGAAGAGGATATATGGACTGTCAAAGACTACTGAGGTAAAATAGTTTTAAAATAAGTGTTTAAATGTTTCATTTTGTAAATAAGCACATATCTTTTAATGCAAAATTCACACAATCCCAAAAAACATCATACATTTTTTGCTTATTTCAGTTGATGTCAGAAAACATTCGAGCTGAGCAAGTAGTAGTACTGACAGGGTCATGTAAACATGACTGAAGATGCGAAAAGAGGAACAGATGAACCAAATCAACAGTCATTTGCAATGGAACCAAAATTCTAATTCAAATTCATGACTTCAAACATTCATTTCAAGCGATTCACTTGCAAAAACCAGATCAAATTAAAAGAGCCATTCATTTTCGAATTTTTTAAAAAAGTTTCGAAGTTTTAAAAAGCACGTAGTGATGGGTGAAACAGCGCTTTTTGAAACTCCAAATTTGTTGAACCATTGCGTTGCAAAATGATTTACTGTTTTAAAGTGCTCTAATCGGATCAGGTATCGTGAATCATTTGATTTGAATCATTCAATTCGCGAAATGATTCACGATACACGATTTGAAGTCCCGATCTAAAACAAATGATTTGCGTTACACAAAGTTCCGATCTAAATCAAATGATTAGCGACACGCTAAGTTTAGATGTAAATCAAATGATTTGCGATGCGCAATTTGAAGTCCTGATCTAAAACAAATGATTTGTGATATGCAATTTGAAGTCCGATATGAAACTAATTATTTGTGATACACAATACGACTGAAGCGCTTCGAAACAGTAAATCATTTTGCAATGCAATGGTTTAAATGATAGTTTGCGAATCCTTATTTAGATCGGGACTTCAGAACGTGGATCGCAAATCATTTGATTTACATCAGAACTTCATAGCGGGTTTGCAAATCTTTCACTTTAGATCGGAACTTCAGAGCACGGATTGCAAATCATTTGATTTACATCGGAACTTCAGAGCGGGTTTGAAAATCTTTTGCTTTAGTACAGAACTTCGGAATGCAAATCGCAAATCATTTGATTCAATCAGGACTTCGGTGCAGGTTCGTAAATCAGGATTTCGGAGAGATTTCGCAGATCTTCTTTCCAGATTTTTTTCTTAACGGTACAAAACATTGAAGCATTAAGGCAGTACAGTTATAAAAACAAAAAGAAAAAAGATAGAAAGTATATGCAAATACAAATCCCCCAAGAAAATTAACCGTGGTTTTACTATAGTAAAAGTGTTGTATACTTTGTAATACTTTAGTAGTATTACTTCGCATTTGCTTCACTTTATTTTTGCTTTTTTTTTTAATCTATTTCACTTTTTTAGAATTTGAAATGAAAGACATAAGTGAGATCTCTGATTGAACTCCTTGAAAATCAAAAAAGTAGTGCTTGACAAGTCCTTGAAATCCTGGAATTTCATTTTACAGTATCTGTACGAACCCTATATGTAAGTGAATTAATCACTAAATCAAACTAAATACTAGGGCTGGGCGATTAATCGAAAAGTAATCGAAATCGACATTCAGAACCTATAATCGATCAAATTTTTCCAGGTCAATTATTTCAATTACTTTCCCTTTAAAAACACTACTGCGTGTGGAGTCACGTAAGAGTAATTTTATTTAGAAGAGATACTGCTTATTTTCTACTTTTAATATTTATTATTATTTTATAAATAATTTAATTGCAAGTTATTTATTTTCACTAATTTAAGAAAAATGTGACTTTTCGTTTTAAGCAATGTGTGCTTTAATTTCAGTTGTTCAACACTAATGTTCAATAAATAATCATAGATAGTAGTTAGTGTGTGCACCCTTCATTCAAAAATCTCTCATTTGTAATATGTGAGCATATTTACTGTACAAAACATTTCAGTGAACTATGAGGGCAAAAAAATATATATATTTAAATATAATTTTATAAATGAATAAAATAATCGTTCATTAATCGTAATCGGGTTAAAATGTTCAATTAATCGAGATTTAGATTTTAGGCCAAATCGCCCAGCCCTACTAAATACATTAGGTTACACCAACAACAAAAAAAGAAAAAAAAGAAAAGAAAAAAAAATGTAAAAAAAAGAGATAAACTGCTCAGTCAGTAAGATTTTTGTAAAAAATCTCACCAAGGCTGCATTTATTTGATCAAAATATACTAAAAACAGTAATATTGGAAAATAGTATTACATTTTTAAATAACTGTTTCTAGTTGAATATATTTTAAAATGTAATTTATTCCTGTGGCAATGCTGAATTTTCAGCAGTCTTCAGTGTCACATAATCAGTGTCACGTAAGGTAACAACTAAAGGTTTTACAGTGTATGTCTGGATTGTCGAATGCAATGCAGTAACAGAAAGTCCAAGACACATTTAAGTGCAGTATGGCACTTTAAGCTGAGATACTGAAAATAACAACAAAAAAACTATTACTGTATTTATTAGAATTACATAGTTCCCTTTCGATACTTCACTCGTACTGCGTCGTAAGACGCTTATGGGAAAAGCTCCTTTTCTCCTGAGACTGAAGCATTTCAATAACGCAGTGTAACTGCACGGCCATTGGTTCGTGCAGTGTTAAAGAAACGAACCAATGGCTCGGCAGCGGAGATGCACAAACCTATGGTGATGATTCGCGCCCGATCGCGCCAAAAGGGGCGGAGCATCTGGCTATATAAGCGAGCATTTCGCCATAGGGAACTCAGATCCTTCTTCTTCAGCGACGACTTCTGATCTTCGCAGAGACTGACTACGCAGACTTCGCTCAAGCAAGCCTCTTCTTCGCTGTTGACGAGCCTCGCAGCGGATCTTCACTGCTCGGCGGATTGACGCTCCGGAGCTGATTCCCTGCTGCTATCCGGCGAACATCTAAGAGCAATTTCAAAGAGCAAATTTCTACGGCGTTGTTTCAAATGCCACGGCGTTATTGTCGCTCGTGCAGAGCCCCTCTGCACGCCGCTGACTCTCACGCTGAGTGCGTCTCGTGCCTGGGTCACGCCCACGCTGAGGCTGCACTCATTGAGACGGAATGTTCCCATTGTGGGAATATGAGTCTCACTTCCCTCCGCTCGCGGCTAGCTTTCTTTTCAGAGAGCGACGCCGCTCCTCGCGCCCTCCCGCTTACTTCCTCGCAAGAGCCTGCTAGGAAGAAGCAGCGGGGCAGGAGAGCTAAGAGCGCGGTGACAGGCGAGCTCACGCCGGCTCAGACCCCGCGTGCCTCGCCTTCACCCCATGGAGAGGAATCGCCAGTTCTCTTCCTGCATCCTGACCAGCGTCCCTCCGCGGCTGCGAGCGATCTGGTCTCCTTCGGAGGAAGTGAATGCGAGGATGACAGCATGTCATTGGCCGCATCTGACGCAGAGGAGTTGTCGGGCTCTTCTCACGACCCCGCCCCCTTGCCGTCTGCGCAACCCAGCGCCGCCAGTGCCGGTATGGATGCCGAACTGTTCCGCATCCTATCTAAAGCTGTCGAGGAGCTGGAACTTCAATGGTCTCCCCCCGAGGAGCCCTCTAGGAGCCGGTTGGACGAATGGTTTCTGCCGGGGCGCCGCCAGGCCCCTCGTCAGCGAGCTTCACCATTCTTCCCCGAAGTCCACGACGAAATTTCCAAGTCCTGGCGTGCTCCATACTCCGCCCGCCTTCATACTTCCTCTTCTGCTGCCCTCACTACGGTTGATGGCGCCGAGGAAAAAGGCTACGAGAAGCTGCCCCCGCTGGACGAGTCTGTTGCTGCGCACCTTTGCCCGCCCACCGCTATCGGCTGGAAGGCGAGGGCGTCACACCCGTCCAAGCCCTGCAGGACGACCTCTACCCTCGCTGGACGAGCGTACTCGTCTGCTGGACAGGCAGCTTCAGCGCTTCACTCAATGGCGGTACTCCAGGTGTACCAAGCGAAACTCCTCCGCGGGCTGGACGAGTTGGGCCTGGATGATTCTCCGCTCAGAGAAATCCGCAGCGCTACGGATTTGGCGTTACGCGCCACGAAGATGACGGCTCAGGCAATCGGGCGATCGATGGCCAGTTTGGTGGTGCTGGAGCGCCACTTATGGCTCAATTTAACGGAGATCAAGGACGCGGATAAGGTCGCTTTCCTTGACTCCCCCATCTCGCCGACCGGCCTGTTTGGTCCAGCTGTGGAGGGTTTCGCAGAGCGCTTCACTGCAGCGCAGAAATCGTCCCAAGCCATGCGACACTTTCTGCCTAAACGCTCGAGCTCTGCAACGGCTCCTAGTCGCCCCAAGCCGGCGCCGACTCAGCAGCCTGCAAAAGCCACGCCTCCAGCTGCGCAACCAGCTCCTCAGACGGAGCTCCGTCCTCGTTCACGCTCGGCCAAGCGCTTCCCCTTCCCTAAGCGCCAGGGACCTCGGCCAAGAGTGGTGTTGGACCAGGCGCCGCCAGCGTCTTCCTGATCCCAGCAGCAGGAAGAGGGAGGGGCCAAGTCTCGCAGCAGCCGGACCAGCCCCCAAAGTGCCTCTTTTGAACCCTTTTACACCCCGTTCTGTTCCGAGTGTAAAGGGACACATGTTTGTAAACAATTTAGCTGTAACTCACGGGCCCTTTGTATCAGCGCCCTTACAGCAAACCGCTGTGATAGCGGAAAAAATAAAAAACAAACATTTTCAAGAAAAGAGCAAATTTCCTCTTCCAATGCTTTCAGACAGCATACAGCTGTGCGAACCATTACAGCCCCTGGCGACACGATCCGTGGCGTGGCAAGCCATCCCCGGAGTGTCAAAATGGGTTTTGGGTATAATAGAACGAGGCTATGTACTCCAGTTCGCTCGAAGACCTCCTCGCTTTCATGGTGTGATCACCACCTCAGTTCGCAGCAAAGACGCAGACGTCTTGCGATTAGAGGTAAAGAATCTGTTGGCCAAGGGCGCCGTGGAAACGGTCCCCCCAACACAGAGCGAGTCAGGTTTCTACAGCCGTTACTTCCTCGTTCCAAAGAAGGATGGCGGTCTACGACCCATCCTCGATCTCAGACAGCTGAATCGCGCCCTCATGAGACGGCCGTTCAGAATGCTTACACTAAAACAGATCCTCTCGCAGATACGCAAAGGGGACTGGTTTTGTTCACTGGATCTGAAGGATGCATACTTCCATATTCAGATCGCCCCCCATCACAGGCAATTCTTGAGATTCGCCTTCGAGGGAGTGGCATATCAATATACAGTCCTTCCGTTCGGACTGTCGTTAGCTCCTCGCACGTTTACAAAGTGCATGGACGCAGCACTTTCCCCTCTGAGACAGATGGGAATCCGCGTCCTGAACTATCTAGACGACTGGCTCATTCTAGCCCAGTCAGAGAACGAGCTAACGCACCACAGATCCTTAATCCTCAGCCACTTAGAGTGCCTAGGACTCAAGGTCAATTTTGCCAAGAGCGTACTGTCTCCCAGCCAACGCATTGCGTTCCTGGGAGCAGTTTTCGACTCATGTCAAATGAAGGCAGCAGTTGCGCCGCAGAGAGCCCAAGCCATTCGCAGGCTCGCGGCTTCCTTCAAAATCGGAGCCCTTCGCCCACTCAAGATTTTTCAGAAGATGCTCGGCCTTATGGCCTC
>NC_133362.1:28887929-29027464 GCF_049309525.1 Garra rufa | reverse complement strand
GAACCCAGGGTCACAGGGTGTTTCGGGTCTTAGATCATCAGACACCCTCACCTGAGCGACCCAGCCGGGGATGATCAGACCCCGACTTGTGTCCAAGCAGCGCACTAAGCCATACGTCGCCCCTTTTGATCCACAGCCACCTAGAGGCTTTCTCCGCTGCCTCGCAGATGTTTCTGGTGGCTTTCCTTCCTTGAGCACCTCTAATTCCAAGCAGCCTGAGTGATCGCTGCAGGCTCTGTCCTGGGAATCCTCTGCAGCCAATCTCAATTGGCTCACAGCGGGCCCTCCACCCCTTCCGCCTGCAGTCCTCCACCAGTTCCGAATACTTCGCCTTTTTCCGCTCAAAAGCTTCCTCAATCCTGTCTTCCCAGGGGACTGTGAGTTCCAGTAGCACCACTTGCTTTGTACTCTCTGATGTTAGGACCATATCTGGCCTGAGTGTTGTGCTGGTGATGTGGTCTGGAAACTTCAGTTGCCTCCCCAGGTCCACCTTCAGCTGCCAGTCACCTGCTGTAGATAGCAGACCAGCTGGGACCTTTGGCTGTGACTGAGGCTTCTATAAATTATATTTAAAAATGCAATAAAAATTGCCTAACAGTAATATTACCTTTGCCAACCGATTCTAAATGTTTTAGTTCTTTATTTGTAATATATAAAAATCTAGAATATTAACTAACAATAAGTAGTCACGTAAAAAAGTGCAAAATCTTAGGAAAAAAGAAAAAAAAGATATTGCTCATGTCCATTTGAGATATTGTCACACTATGGAGCTAGGGTAGAGCGGGGCACAACCTAACACTTTTTGAATTTAGCGATTTCTGTAAATCCACTTGGGGTTCAGAGTACAATATTTATCCACATTATTTTCACACTTGTCTAGTACAAATATATCACTTTGTTTCATATTTACAGTGTATACGTATTTCGTTATTTACCTCAAAATAAAGTAAGTGAAACGTGACAACATGCCCCGTAGGTAGGGTACATTGTAACATCTGAGGGGCACGTTGTAACACGACCATATGACAGCTTAAAATGTTATCTGATCGAATTAAAAAAAATATACACAACAAACTAAAATATTTTGTCAGTAATATAAATGTGTTAACTTTTTCAAATGAAGTAATGACGTTTTTTTTTTTTAAATAAAAATAATCTAATTTTGGAGTTTGACAATGAACACATCGCAACAATGCTTTGAACGGCCCTGATCGCAACACACAGCCGTACAGTAGTTCAAAACAATGTGGACAAATAGATGAAACACATTTAGACATTCAGAAAAACACTCTCCTCCCTCCACACACAGCTCTCATAGAACACCACACACATAAACCAGCCAAAATGCTTTACATTTCTTGAAATAATAACATCTGAACATTAAACATTGATTGTCAGCCTTTATTCACCTGTTTCTTGTGGTTTCTTATCAAAATCCTTATAAGTCAATAGTGTAAATTGCATCGCTAATGTCATAGAATAGCATAGTTTAATAACAGCGGGGCATATTGTCACACAGTGTTACAACGTTCCCCATCTGCGAGACTGGAGTTTAAAACAGGTTAGTTTCTTCTGCTGTTTTGCCAAGCATTAATAAACTATCTAAACTGATAAATAACAAATTGGAGATTAAAATAATAGCAGTTTTGTCTAATTTTAAATGAATATTAAAAACTGAAATGAAAAGTTTACTTCAGCCAGAAATGTACTTTTACTATGGTAAAATAAATATTCAGCGATATCTTAAAAATGCTTTTGAATTTTGGGGCTCTTTTTCTCTGCATAGTGTTGCTATGGCAACTAGTAAATACCGTAAATTTGGTTATGCTAGCATGTGTGGAAATATTTGAATCACGTTTGTTACAATTAACCCCACGTTAGGTTGTGCCCCGCTCACCCCTACTTTGCATTTCAATTGCGTTTTAAAATGTCCTATACTGTACTGCAACTGTATACTTGAGCATTAGCAACAGACAGATATTCCTCTGATCCATCTAAACGGAAGAGCTAAGGTGACAGGAAAAGGAGAGAAACAAAAAAATCGATGGTTTCTTGTACTCACAGCTTCAGGTTTCTATTTTAACATGGCTCGCTATTGATTAGCTTTCATAGCTGAAGTCTCCCTGAGCAGCAACTCGCTCCAGGAGGATAGAAGAGAGTTTAGCAGAACAAAACCCACAAAATAGTGAGAGGGGAGCTGGGAAATGATAGCCTGATGCTTCCTTGGCCTGCTTGATCTGCACTAACAGTTCCTGCTTAAGCACGGTCAGCATACAGTTGCCAACATGAAAGGCTTTTGTATTGCGTGATGGACTTTCCCAGAACAGCACCGCGGTGCACAGAGCTTTTATAGTGGCGAATGGAGGCTGACTTCGAAAGGGTGAATCATTTAAGGAGAGCTTGCCAAGTACTGTGCTCCCACTCCCACTGAAATGAAAGGAGTTCCGGTGCTTTGTGTCAAGAGAGGCATCAAACACCTGTGCAACGGAGAGCAATGCTGGGTAGGCAGTGTGTGGAAACAGCAGAATTCTAAGTGGCATGTCATTGTCGACATTAATAACTTGTTATTTAGAAACCCGCTGAATATTATGCTACATAATACTTTGTTACTGTTATGGTACTATAATCTTACATAAATTATGTCCATGTTCTGCTGTCATGGTGAGTTTCATTCCGTGAAACAACGTGTTCTCAGTCTGGAACTGATTAACCAAGCGCTGCTCCAGCACTAGCTGGGTGTTGACAGCTTCACAGTGTCATGTCAGTATAGGGATTTTCAGAAGTGTTGCACGGCAAGTCTGGAAGGTCATACCACTCACATTGCCTAAAGTTGACACCACAAGGAAACGGAACCACAAACAAAAATCTAAACTGCAAAGAAAAACTTGATTATCCCAGAAAAATACTAAATCTTAAACATAAACATTAACTCATTTAATCCCACCGGTCATAATTGTGACACTCTAAACACTTTTCTGATTGATGTGTTAGTGCACTTCCTGCAAATATGGAAAAAATAAAGGGTCTCACTTAAATATGTGCAGTTTCACATGATTAGTGCAAATTGTCACATGACCAGAGCAGTTTATTTCCTGTTTGCACCATGAGACGGTGAAGGTTGCATCCAAGCTACAAAACATAAGGCTAGTAAAGTATGTTAACATAAAGATATGACAAAGATTTTTGGTACACATTATTTCTTATGTATTTAGTATTAATATATAAATGCTATTTATACAAACTGTGTTGCCTTCTAAAATGTGTTGTAGGTTTGTACAGCATTCAGAGCTGAACTGAGGATCTTGTAAACTTCCTGAATATGAACTGAGAATTGGAACTACAGACAGGATGCATAATTATAATTTGATTTGAATGGTAGAAAGAATAATAACTCATTTAACTCATTTTCTAGATGAACTAGAAAAGCTTAGTTAATAAAAACAAAAGGTTTGAAAACATTTTAAAGATTTATTGGATGGATGAATAGAGACAGATAATAGATTATATTCTATTCATTAAACCAAGTATGAATCTCATAAAGTTAGTGTTTTAAGCATTTTACATTTATTCCAAAATAATAACTCAAGGTAGTATCATATTAAACAGTGTATTTTGTAAATGTATGTTCAGCTATTTTTTTTAATAGTTAACTTTTAACTATTTTGGATCATCAGTCATCAAATTTGTAATATTGGTCACAGACACTGAGATTTACTTTCAATTTCACCAAGCTGATTACTCACTAAAAACTCAGATCATGTTTTCATGTCATTTTAAGTGTTATTTTGATGTAACAAAGTGGTTATACCTAAGTGTGTGAGTACTTATTTTTTATTCATTTTCCTATTAACACTATTATATTTTTTATTCAGACTGATTCGCGAATGCTCACAAACACAAGAGGTGGGAATTATCGCATGAACCAATCACAGCCGATCATAACCAGTCATATCCAATCATATTGTGACTCTCACGTGAATTTCCTCCATTATTCTTAATTACCCCCCACCAAAATCACTGCACGCTTTAGGGGGTCTGTTAAAACTCAGTGAGCTCAGAGGAGGCAAGAGAGACGCAGACTCCAGCTGTAACTTTACCTGCTGGTGTCGGTGTTGGACAAGGTTTTTTTTTTTTTTTTTTTTTTTTAGAAAAATTAGTGATTTATACACTTTTTAATGGTATATTTTGTAATTTTTTTTTTTTTTTTTTTGTACTACTATTTTTTTTCTCATCTAATATTTTGAGGAGACACTGCCTGCCTTGCAAATAGATAGACAGACACACAGACGGGTGATACACAGATGGAAAGAGTGCTAGATTCTGAGTGCTGAAGTCTTTCATATCTCCACAATGGCAGCCAAACAGTTGTTATGACGAAAAGCTCTCCAAAGAGGCCAAGAAACAACACATTTATACAGCAACTCATCCTTATCCATAGCCGCGCTTTTCTAAATTGTTTGATGTCCTGTTTTTTTTTTTTTTTTCATGGCTACCCCATCATTTGGGCAATTTCAGCCTAGCCAACTCAAGCTACATAGCAGACTGGCTATTACACTTTGTGTCACATTCTCCCTCCGGCCCCATTTGTTTCACAGGGCCACTGAACGCTAAATGACAATTGGCTGATATTGCCAAGGACTTTATCAACAAACTTCCAATTTTACACCATGCATCTCCATGATAATAACGGCTTTTGTTTTCCAAACTTGTGAATTTTTATTTCCCCACAACAAGATTGAATTACTACTTCTAAGGCCAAGTTCAGATATACTGCAGCCAAGCATGCTAGAAACAGATAATGCTGAGATACGAATAGAAAGTGTTTCAGTATAGGAGAGTGTGTTCAGGCGCTTAGTTTCTCTCGGTTCTCCTCCTGTATAAAGCCTAATGATGTGGAGGTAATGCAAAGTCAACTCAGATCAGAGGACAAGAGAGTGGCAAATAAGTGTGAATAAACTAGCTGTGAAACGTGGTGCTTTCCTCACTGCTTTAAGCGTACTGCCTCATACTTACCTCTCTCTTACTAATTCCCTCTATTTACAATCTTTCCTTGCAGTTTTGTATTATAGTGAGAAATCCCACCAATTATGGTGTCCCTTTTCCAAGCTTTTGTACAGTATAATCACACTTAGATCCTGCTACTGCTATTGAAAAGACCAGCACAAGTTGTGTTTTGGATGCTAGTTTTCTGGTATCCCCACCATACTTCATAAAGAGACAGTTCATCCAAAAATAAAAATTCTGTCATTGATACTCACCCTCATATCGTTCCAAACCTGTAAGACCTTTGTTCATCTTCGGAACACAAGTTATAAGTTATAAGATTATCTTATCTAAGATTATCTAAGTTAAGATATTTTAGATTAAATCCGAGAGCTCTCTGACCCTCCATAGACAGCAAGAGTCCTACCACGTTTAAGGCACAGAAATGTAGTATGGACATTATTAAAATAGACCAATGTAACATCAGTGGTACTCATCATGATACTCTCCAAAATGGTGCCAGGGTGACGTGGAGGTGAAGAATTGTTGGACAAAGTCATTATTTTTAGTTTTCTTTGCACACATGAAGTATTCTTATAGATTTGTAAAATTAAGGTTGAGCCTTTGATGTCACATGGACTATTTTAGTGATGTCCTTACTATGTTTCTGTGCCTTGATCGTGGTAGGACCCTTGCTGTCTATGGAGGGTCAGAGAGCTCTTGGATTTCATCAAAAATATCTTAAGTTGTGTTCCAAAGATAAACGAAGGTCCTACGGGTTTGGAACGACATGAGGGTGAGTAATTAATGACAGAATTTTCATTTTTGGGTGAACTGTCCCTTTAAATGAAAATTCTGTCATCATTTACTCAGCCTTGCTGTACTAAGCCTGTAAAACCAGCAAAACTTGGAAAAAGAAAAATGTCAAAACACCCGAAAACTTCATTCAAGCCAGGTAAACAGGATCTCAGTCAACTCTCTATCTAAACAGTTTACATTATCCTGTCCTCACCTATTTGTTGACATTTCAGTGCATTTCGAAGCAAGACATCTGCGTTTATGAGTAGAGGGAGACACACCTGCAAACCCAGTCCATCTGCAGCAGCTCTACTATGGAAACTAAAGAAACTTTGACCCCTACATCACCCTGTCTTTGGATTTGTTTTATTGGCACTGAGGCATATGAGGGCACTTCAGGCAAATAAGGGGCAACAGTCCCAAGAGAGAGGAAGCCCTGCAGCATTCAATAAGCCATTTAATTGAGTGGAGAGCAGACATCAATACAGGTAAAACCCAGCAGGATACTCAGCAGGAAAACAGACAGGGGGAGAGGTAGTTTTCATGAGGACTCAGTATGTTTCACACACAAGCAACACACAACCAGGCTCAACATCCCAAGAGAACACAGCTGGGTTTTATAAAGGGAGACCATAACATTAACATAAAATTGGCTGTTTTAGCTTTTATTTTAAAATATTCTCTCAGTGATGTAACGAACAACATTTGACTTCTTTAAAGGGATAGTTCACTCTCATGTTGTTTCAAACCCGTAAGATTTCATTTATGAAATCCAAGAGCTCTTATGGTTGAACCACTGATGACTATTTTGTCGACATTCTTGGTACCTTTCTGGACCTTGAACATGGTAGGACCCTTGCTGTCTATGGAAGGTCAGAAAGCTCTGGATTTCATCAAAAATATCTTCTATTCTGAAGATGAACAAAGGTCTTACGGGTTTGGAACGACACGAGGATGAGTAATTAATGACAGAATTGACATTTTTGGGTGAACTATCAGATTAAAGTGTGGGATTTCAAAAACAAATGGCTATTGGTTAAAAGTGAAGACATGTTCCATTTCTGAGGGGACAGATTTATAGCTGGAAATCTGATCATCTAAGGTGAAATAAATTAAGTAACACTCAGCAGATCTAACAAATTCAAGCTGTCTCCTTCTAAACTACAGGATGAATGTAAAATATGAAATAGTATTTAAGGTATTAAGTATTAAAATGTATATTCAAAGGCCCTCTGAGTGCAATTCTTGGACAGACAAATTAAAGATGCAGTTCTGTAATGACCTGAAATGATCATAAGCATAACTATATTGCTGAGACATTTAGACTCACGTATTGTTACTGTTACTATCTCCACCACGATAAAACAAAAACATGCAAATAATGTAACTCAATTAGCCCGAACAAATTAAACATGTATATTCAATTAAAACAAAAATTAATCTTTTAGCTATTGAGAAGGAAGTGCTAATAAAACTGTGACCTACTACTCCCAAACGCCAAGACTGTAGTCTGTCTTGTCTTGAGTGTCTGTGTCATAAATCCCCATGTAGGTGGGGAACTGATTCCCTGCTTGGCCTTTTTCTTAGCCATGGAACTCAGCCGTCAATCAAGGTAAAAAGCTTTCCATTGGGGAATAAGGAGCACCCTCAGATTTAGAGCACTCTGCCGTAACTTTCGGCTCTCACAGCCACAAAGAGAGAGGGTGTGAGGAAAAGGTAGCAAGGTACATGTTATTTTAATTACTGTGGTGTTTACCACCTTATTCTGGTTCCCTAAGGGAAGCTCTATCCAGGCTTTGCGGTTCTTCGCTTTCGTTATTTTGATTGACATGACTTGCCAGTGACATTGAATTTGGAAGGTTTAAGTTTCTTCTCAAGTTTTCTTTTACTACAAATCAGTAACAGCTGGGAGTCAGCCGGTAACACAGTTTCACACAGTAACCGTCATGTATAAATAAATGTTACCAAAATATGAATTTATTATATGCATAAACATTTTTTATTAATAAAATATGTATTAGTACATATTTATTTATATGTGACCCTGGACAACAAAACCTTAAGTCTTAAGTAGCACGGGTATATTTGTAGCAATAGCCGGAAAAAAAAAAAAAAAAAAAAAAATTATATATATATTATATATATATATATATATATATATATATTTTTTTTTTTTTCTTTTATGCCAAAATCATTAGGATATTAAGTAAATATTTTCCATTAAGATATTTTGTAAATTCCCTACCGTGAATATATCAAAACTTAATTTTTTTATTAGTAATATGCATTGCTAAGAATTTAATTTGGACAACTTTAAAGGTGATTTTCTCAATATTTAGATTTTTTTGCACCCCCAGATCCAAGATTTTCAAATATTGCCCTATCCTAACAAACCATCTTTTGAAAGCTTATTTAATCAGCTTTCAGATGATGTTTACCTCTCAATTAAAAAAAAAAAAAAAAGTACCCTTATGACTGTTTTTTGTGGTCCAGGGTAATAAAAAATACAACTGATTTTTATATATCAATTATAAAATATATATTATATATTTTTATTTACAATGCATTTCAAGAGACATTTCAAAAGCTTTTAATGTATGTTCTTAATTAAATTAAGTGTTTCTTATCCTTTACCCTCTCTCAGCCTAATATTAAGAAAATCAGTTGCTGCAGCAAATGAAAACTTTCGATCTGACTTCGTCTGGTGCTGTTAAACCTTTGCTGTCACCATCTGTTCTGCACACCTTTGACAGCGCATCTTGCTTTTTTTTTATTAGGGGCCTCTCCATGCTGAAGCAGGGAACAACATTGCCACCTAGAGGATGATCCAAGTCAGCATCCAGCATCTCAGGCCAGACTCACACAACCCCGGCTACCCTCACAAACACTTTGCCTCAGTAACCCCAGGCACATTAAAAAAAGTAATTTCATTGCAGCCCCTCCTCCAAACAAAGCACATTCAAATACTACTGTCACATCACCAACACCTCGCATCGGGTGCATCCCTGGACCGAGCTATTGCATTGCCCCTAGAGTTGGCAAAAGTGTACAGCATTTATAATGGTTCACTGAGCACTAACCATGAACATTCAGAACTATATCTCCCCATGCAAGATCCAGAGGATCAAAGACCTGAAGATAGCATGCATCCACAAGGGCATATAGAGGAAAACGAGGGAGGAAAACATATAGGACATAAGAGAGAAAAACATTCCCACTGGTTGAACTAAACCAAATCAAAGTCCACGTCTTTTTCCCCCACATAGCAGTCTTTATTTGATCCACTTAAAAAAAAACACCTCCTACCTGAATAGATGGGAGCCAGTCGAAAAATGTCAGAAAGCCGGCTGTTCACAGGTTCATATGGAGAATCCTCAAGTAAATCATTCCCTGTAATAAACAAATGACATGTGACTAAATAGCAATAAATGTTTTCAAATGCAACATCAATAAAGTTCATCATTAATGTCGTTATTAAATGTGAGCATTAAACAAAGCTGTAAAGTCGGTTTGTTATTTGGGTCATTGATTCATTGGAGTGGTTTACATTTCCGTAGCCAGTTTATGGTTGATTAGCTATACTGGTCAGTTGAGCCGCTGAGAAAGTTCCTGACCCCCTCCAGCACACACATATACACTAACATTAAGCATCAGATGACCTCACACTTCATAAACTTTAATGGACACTTCAGAGAGGCATTTGAAGACTTTACAGAGACCCTATCTGATAACAGAACCCAGAAAAGCAACTTCCTTGGCTTAGTATTATTGGCTGCCAAGTATTAAAAATAAACAATGGCAGAAAAAAATGATGTGTATGACTTTATGCTGCAATACTGTCACATATGTAAACATAAACATGTTTACAGTGCACTATATGAAAAGGCAAGTCCGCGCACCCTGTAAATGCTGATAGATCCCCCAGTAGATACGCAGGCAGTTCTTTTCTTTCTTCATGCCTCTTTTACAGCGGCAGTTATACAAAGGGCTCTGCTTTAAAGCGTCCAATGCAAGCCGGCATTCATCCTTCGCATCCACTCCAGTCACCATACTGAAGTTGGTCTCCCTCCCCGCCACGCACTGCCTCATAGTTCGATACTTTGTGCTGCATCCCGGCTCCTTCAAACACAGCTCGTTCGCCTTCACACAGTCCAGCCGGTTCGAACTAGTAAAGTAAGACTCCTCGGCAGATAACAGCACATCTATGGAGGACGACAATAGAAATAATTATATCACGGATAGGACTGCGTTTTATTGGACCGCTTCAACATCTAGGCTACTCGAGTGTTACAAAATAATGTTAATAATACTAGGCTACTACTAATAAAGTTTTTATTGAATTAAATTTTCATTCGTATAAACATTTATTATTATTATTTTTTATTATTTTTCAAGATTATAAGGGTTTAATCAACTCTCAAGGTGCTTTAGAGATTAAAATATTAACACTAGAAGATTTAAGCATGGCTTAAGTGTAAAGTAAAACAGAGCTGATCCTCAAAAGCTAAAATATGCCCAAGTTATGGGACAATTGTAACATCCTATAGAGTGTATATATATATAGGACAGAATCAAAAAAGACTACAATGTGGAAAAACTATTTTTAATGATTACATCAGTTTTAATCTTAAATATAATACTGTGTCTATGTACCAATCGATTACTATATCATTTACCAATCAATCACTGAATATGTAAAACCGCCTTAAAACTCACCCAACAGCGGTAAAACGATGTAAATTGCGGCGATGATCATTGCGCTTTTTTATCCGTGGGTAAGTTTGTTCAAACACGCGATTTATTGTTTTGACGATGAAAAGAATAATCCTTTCTCATTCAGGTCCATTGAAACATCGTTGGTCACAATGTACATCCAGAGTAGGCTATATAAGAAAAAAAATGTTCCGTAAGCTGGTCCAAAACTGTCACTAACCGATATGGAATGGTTTCTTGGATTAAGACTCATAGACAATGTAAGAAACAGGCAGAAACGAGTCGCAAGGCAGCAGAATAAACTCCAGCTCTCAAGATATGCTCATACGACTGAACGCGCGACAGCACTGTGGCATTCAGTTGCGCTGTAACCCAAACCAAAAACCACACGCGACTCAGTGCACGCTCAGCGCTTCTGCGTGGAGCACGGCAACAAGACAAAGACATCCCGTTTTGCCACTCCAAAACTTATCGTGTTTACAGCTCTCTGTTTTGTGTAACTGTATATGGGGGTTTTGCACGTTGCTTGCTTTGTTATTCTCGTCATTGGTGAGTGTGTTTAAGAAATTGCACTGCACACGCTGAAAACACATTTATTTGCCTGACCTGTAGACTGTAGATAGTTGGACAGTCTGGTCTGAATGGTATTATATGAGTTGATGAGTGTGGTGGCACTATAGGTTGCTAACCAGTGAAATCAAGTAAACTATTAACACGTATCAGATTGTTCCGTGTAAATATCCTTATTCCGTTTTTGCTCTAAGATTAGGCTATTTCTAACGCATCATGCAACATTGAGAAAATAGTACGAAAGTACGAAGAAACACGGTCAAACAATCAGTCAAAATATTTTTGTTTCATGCACGATGAACACATTGGTGAGATCATTAAGATTTAACAATCAAGAAATAAAGACTTTTTATTAAATCAAAATAATTCAGTTTATTTAAGAACTTTAAAATACATATGTTTAGTCATTAAACATTAAAAAAAACATGACCCATTTTCTTTAACGGAATGATAATATATTGTAATTATAATATAATATATTGTAAATATTATAATATATATATAATTACTGTTATGTCTTTTCTCCTCAAACTTTTGGTGCGATCTCGTTCACAGTAGTTCATTGCTTATTGACAGACTGGTGAAGGTCGCCATCTGTTGGTACGTATGTGCATTTTACTCATGCAATGACTAGACCAGTGATTCTCAACATTTGCAACTTTTAACCCCTGGTTTTACAGACACGGCTTAAAACTAGTCCCAGACTAAAATGCATGTCAGTGTGAGCTGTATTAATTGACATATCTTAAAATATGTCAGTGCTATTGTTTTGTCTCAAGATAGTAATGTTTACCAGTAATGTTTTTCTATAGCATAATCCTGACAAAATCTAAGCCATGACTGTGAAACCAGGCCCAAGTCTTCCATTGTTGAAGTCAATAGATGGGTCTATGCTACTGTATAGCGACTAAAACCTTAAAAAAAACTTGAAATAAACTAAAAATTAATGCTCCAAAAAGTAACAAACCAAATGCAGAAGTCATCACTGTGGAAATTATAAAACGCTACTACTCTGCTCTAGACTATAGCTGACCATGAGTAATTGTCTCTGAAGAGTGAAAAAAGCTCACAGAAGTTGCCAGTACAAACCTTTCAGATCCACTAGCAATTGCTGAGGGGAAAACTAAGACTTTGTTTGTCAAGTTTAAACACTGAATTGAGTTCTGTTCACACCGACAGCTTTTTCTACCCAGATAGCATATGTGCGTTTGAAAGATGTCTGTTAAAGATCATTTCACCTGGAAAGCATCTTCTGTGTACAAACATTTGATAGACATCTTTAAGATGTCAGTTTTACATACATTCTAACTCATAAACATTCTAAAGACATTTTCTAAACTTCTATTTGACATCTGATAGGAAACTTCCTATAGAAGACGTATTACAGATGAGCAAACACTCTAAAAAAATATGTCTTGCGGATATAAATGTAGACGTCAAATAGACATCTCTGATATGTACGTGTCCTATCAGGGTAGTTCCTGTTCTTACTAATACATGTGTTAACAAATTTTGTATTTTAATTCCCAGAGAGCACACGTACCACTGCAAGATGTCTGTTAATGATAGCTTGATCTGGAAAGCATCTTCTGTGTACCAACATCCGATAGATGTCTTTAAGATGTCAGTTTTACATATATTCTAAATCATAAACATTTCTAAAGATGTTTTCTAAACGTCTATTTGACATCTGATACGAAACGTCCTATAGACGTATTGCAGATGAGCAAACACTCTAAAAAAAGACGTTTTGCAGATATAAATGCAGACGTCAAATAGACATCTCTGTGATGTATGTGTGCTATCAGGACAGTTCCTGTTCTTGCTAATACATGTGTTAACAAATTTTGTATTTTAATTCCCAGAGAGCACACGTACCACTGCAAGATGTCTGTTAATGATCGCTTGATCTGGAAAGCATCTGCAGTGTACAAACATCCAAAAGATGTCTGTAAGATGTCCGTTTTACATACATTCTAAATCATAAATATCTTAAAAACATCTAATAAATGTCTATTTGACATCTGATAGTAAACATCCTATAGACGTATTGCAGATGAGCAAACACTCTAAAAAAAATATGTCCTGCAGATATAAAAGCAGACATCAAATATAGAGGTCTTGACATCTGATAGGAAACGTCCTATTGGCGTATTGCAGTTGGGCAAAGACTCTAAAATATACGTCTTGCAGATGTAAATGCAGTCGTCAAATAGATGTCTTTGTGATGTATGTTTGTTATCAGGGATATAATTAGTTTAATAAAATTAATTATTTTTTTAGGACATCAATTCCTAGCTGAGAACCACTGGAATATCCTTGTGTTGAGGACACAGTCTGTTGGATTAAGCTACACTCTACTTATTCTGTCTTAATAATGCGTTTTACAATTTAATAGCTTTATAGTTAACTATGGTTAAACATAATCAATTTCTCTTTATCAATGAGATGAACATATACATGAGAAAAAAAAAAATCGAAACTTTTTGACGTTTCTCCTTGTGTCCATAGTTAATTAGGAATCAATTACTCTGACTAAATCTACTGACAACTGTTCAATCAGGAGTCATGCTTCTCGTCTGGTTTAAATGCATTTCTCAATTAACCTGAGTTCATTTCATTCTAATAACCGTAAGTGGAGAACTGGGTTTCTGCAGGCCATCGGTGACAAGCAGGGTTCAAGATCATTTGAAATATTCCCCTCACCTCATCGCTCTTTCTCTCTCTCTCAATGGGAATTATCTGAAATGTAATAACTAAATCGATTTGTACCAGGCCTGGCTCCAGCTCTAAGATTTAAGGTGGGCCGGACAGTTGGGGTGGTGGGTGTTGGGTGGTTTCTTGGATGGGCCGAGACCTAATTTGCACTGTACTGCATCTTACAATAAATGAAACTGATCTGTTCAGATTTAAGAGTTTGATTGTTGAAGAAAAAGACTGAAAAACACAAAACTCATTTTGCAAATGAATGTCAAAATGATATAGTCATGCTCATATAAGCTAGAACACTCTAATGTGCTGCATGGCACCAAATCAAAACCATTCTTTCCAGCAGTGTCTGGGAAACTGGAGAAAGTAAAGAATGATGTGACAAATACTGCTGGACCAAATGGCACCAAATTAAAGTTATTGATTGCTGACTGTGCTTACAAACGCCAAACAATAGGGAGACTGGCAGTTTAAATTGCGCTTCAAAGGCTGGTGATGAATGAAACCTTTAGTTTAGGAGGCCAAATGGCTGAGCTATCCCACAGGCTTACATATTTCTCACAGGTTATGTGTCTAGGTACACTTCTGCCAGTGGATCATGGGTTTGTAAATGGGTAGGCTACTTCAAGGCTATTGATCCGACAGCTACTGTCTGGAAGTTGATGCCATTGTCTGTATACACTCTATACTCAACAAGGTAATGCAAGTGCAAACACTGAACAATTTGATCTGAAATAATAATGAGAATAAAGTCACCTGACTTCAGGCACAGAAAAATAGGGGTTTAAAATTTTACCTTTTGGGGTACAACAGCTTGTTGCTGCAGCAGTACCCTTGAAAGGACATTTTTGTACCTTTTTACCCCTAATAGGTACATATGAGTACCTAAAGGGTATGTATTATAATCTAAGGTACTATTATGTACTCTATGGGGTAAAAAAGGTACAAAGATGTCCTTTAAAGGGTACTGCTCCAGCGACAAGCTGTTGTACTCAAAAGGTACAATTTCACACCTCTATTCTCTGATTTGCCATTCTTATCTGATGTGGTATATATACAATAAAACAGTTAATTGCTAGAAAGACATCTATTAGCTGTAAATTTAATAGACGTTAACCATAGCCCAAGAATAGACTAGACATCAGTTAGACCATTTTTGAACGACAACATGTTTACGTCAAATAGACATGGAATATGGGTCTAGGCTAAAACAAGGCAAAATGTGGGCTATCAGTGAAAATTTAATAGACGTCTAACCATAGCCCAAGAATAGACTAGACATCAGTTAGACCATTATTGAACGACTACATGTATACGTCTAATAGACAGCGAATATGGGTCTAGGCTAAAACAAGACTGAATTTGGGCTGTTTATTAGACATCTAAACATAGCCTAAAAATATACTAGTCATCAAATAGACAACTACTAAATGCCTATATACATCTAATAGACAACAAAATGGCAATCCATCCAAACAAATTAAATATACAGCTTTTATTAAGAAAAATATTTTTAAACAACTTTAAGACAATACAAAATGATAAAAAAAAATGCAGAATAAAATATTATAAATACAATACACTTAAATATATTTAATGACAAAAAATATGGATTTTTAAAAATAAAACAAAAATATAAAAGTGATTTTATTAGTAACTCATAAATATTTAAAAGAAATAAATCTATTTGCTATAAAAAGAGAGAAGCACTCTGTTAAATGTTGTGTGTTGTATATACATACCTCTTATGACCTGAGCTTTTTGTATTATTTTAATACTGCCGCAAACATTTTAGCGGCAGGAAGCGGAAGGTGGTTGCCTCCGCAAAGTGCATTTTAAATCCTTAAATGCACGGCAAACTGTTGATTACTCCGCTTATTCCATGGTCATTTGCCAAGTTATAGACAAGTTAAAACTAGGATTGATATTTGCAGCGCAAAATTTGACCATATGGATAAAAAAGACGGTTATTTTCGTCAGTTATGACACGCAGCTCTAGCATTTTGCCCGCTTCAAATCAGACACAGAGATGAAATAGTCCGGTAAGATCACATTTATTTGAATGAATTATAGCATTTGTTTCAGCAAATTATCGATCGACCGAGAGAGAGAGAGTGAAGGCGAGAGAGATGACAGTTGTGTGTGTGCGTGTATATATGTGCGTACCTGCCTGCATGCTGTGCGTCGCTCTCTACAAACAACGAATTCATTCAAAAACAGCAGTTTTACCACCTCGTTGCTGAGGAATATAATGTAGCCATCTAGTATCTAGGCTGTTTTAATAAGAATCGCGGGCAAGCGCTGACAAGAAGTTTATGTATGTGCGCAGCACAATGCGATCTCCGACCTCTCTCTCTCTGCGTTTGTGTGCATCAATTAAAGCAGCGCATTAATATAGAACGGTGATTAAACTGACTTGGAACTACCTGTGCATTAAACGGTTTTACTGCATACCTGGCAGCCAATCAGAATCCAGTATCCAGACATTCCATGGAATAATGCCACTTTAAATCATTTGTATTTTTTAAGATTTAGTATCAATTTGGAAGTTTTAAACTAAATGTTATTGTGCTTGTACAATGACAAAGATATTCTACTCAATTAGCTCAAACATAAATTCAATATAATAGTTCAAATAAATGATTGACTTTGTCAAAGATGAGAGCATTAGTTAGGAAATGTTGTTATGGAGAGGGCTGTTTTTTTTTTTACCATTGCTGCCTGGATTTCCTCATTCGCTCTTTCAGATGTTGAAACTCCTCTTCAGTTTGAAAGTCTTCTGAGTGTGTTCACTTTTGCCTCTTCTTGCGCTTGAGTTTGTAAACACATACAAATGATAAACTTTCACTCTATTATCTAATAAATTTCGCAGTTAATCCTCTGATTACATGCATGCCAAACCGTGAGGCCTAGTCATGGATCACTAATAACTACGATCTGCTTCCTTCACTAAAATGTCACAGTTCCTAGGTTCCTACACATGATAACAAATAATATAAACAATGAACACATGTCAAAATGAAAACACAGATACTTACAAAACCAAGTAGGAATATCCTTTATCGTTTGTTGCCCGTTGCTCTCCGACAGGTAAACTTGATGCTCTTTCGTGAAAAAACAAAATTCAAAACAGTGGAAAATGATTATCACTTGCAGCAGTGATCTCTATTGACTTTCAAGTCTCGCGTTCACGCGTTGCCAGTAGTCATGTCTCAGTAGGACCACAATTGCCATCTAGCGGTTGGGAATTGTAATTGCATGTATTTATAAAATGAAAGACAGTAAAAAAAATATCGTATAATGTGTATGAATGTTACATTTAACAGCTTGGGGAATGTATGACATCATATTATCAAATACAAGTAAACTTTTAAAACATTTAAAATGCATTATTTTTGGCATAATTAACAATGCTAATGATATAAAAAAATGACATGAAATGTAAATGAATGCTAATTTAAAAGTTTCAAAAGTTTACTTACATTTGATAATAAGCTGCGTGGGCGAAAATTACATGTAAACGATTTTAAGATTTAAGATTTATTTTGGCTATAGCCAAGCCATTAAAATTAGAAAAAAAGCAGACTACACTTAGCCCGTTAAAATCAGAGCTAAATCGTGGCTACATATATGTTATGAAATGACACTTATATCTTTGTAGATATTGTTGACACTGCAAACATGATGGTATATCAACCACTTAATGCGCTGCCTGGCCAAAAACTACAGTGAATCAGATTGGACTATAAGTGGGCTACAAATTACCGGTCTGACTACGAGCTAAACCGAGGCTATGCACAGGCTATGCATTGAACATGTCAAAGAAACGAAACCAAACACCTTGTAAACGCTGTTGACTTTTCTGACATGATAGAATATCATGCATTTCACGAGTTATTTTGCCACAAAAAAAAAAAAAAAAAAAAAAAAAAAAAGCCATGTAAGGAGGTTACAATATAGCTGGACTATATCGGGTGGGTCTATAGTTAACCGAGACGGTGAAATGACGGATATTGCTTGCTGGTTTGAATACTGATTTAAAATCATAAGATATAGTTTAATAGCTATGATACTGTACTTGAAATCAAATCTTTGCATAACTATTACATCTAACAATGCCTTTAAAAAGTTAAAAAAAGCATATAGCCTACATAAACCCAAATAGAAAATAAAACGGTTATGGAATATGCATGTGTCCTACTCTGTGTCCTAAACTATTTTAGAGCAGTCAGTGCAATTTGGAAAAGAAATCAATTAAATCTATGCGTGTAATCGTTAACATTTATCACATTTTTTTCAGTAACTGTAACAGATTACATTTATTTTGTGATTAAATTACCTAATTCCGTCATGTAAATTACTACCCAACACCCCGACACATAAATAGAAAGATCCACCTAGTTCTGACCTACCAATAAGTTCGTCGTAGATTAGACAAAGTGTGTTTTATTTGTCTTAATCAACATAAATCATCGAGTTCAATGCTGACTGTAGAACGTCGTAGTTGCTGCGCATGCGTTTGTGTACAGAAATAGATGGCAAGATTGCGCATGCGCATAGCGTGAACTAAATTTTTAGTGATACGTTTGTTTTCAAAAACGCTTTGCCCGCGAACTACATCCAAACCACTACAAACTAAAAGGGTTCATGTTTCCCCCCTCATTATTATTGTTATAATAACAAAAATGAGTCTAGACACTCTTTTTGAGCAAATTTTATTGACAGAGCACCAGGTGTCAGAAAATATCAAACAGCTTCATGAAGGTAATGTTAACAACAGATTACGGTTAATTTGAGATGAATTCGCGAGTGTTTTTAAACGCGTAGAAACTCCAATATACACCTATATTTGTGAAATAATTGTAAGTTTGTACTAAATTAACTTGTAGCGTTATTTTGCTCATTCAGCTAAAGCTGCCATCAAGAGTGTACAGGACAAAATAAACTCCTCACGTGAAAAACTGGACGAAGCGCATCGTGAACTGGATGAGAAGGTATGGTTGGTTCCCAGCAAGCAATTTTGCGTTTAAAAGACGTCTATTAGCCGTTCAAACACAGCCCTGACGTCTAGGCTAAAACAAGGCTAACCGTGGGCTGCTGGTGAAAATTTAATAGACGTCTAACCATAGCCCAAGAATAGACTAGACATCAGTTAGACCACTATTGAATGACGACATGTATACGTCTAATAGACAACAAAATGGCAATCCATCCAAACAAATTAAATATACAGTTTTTATTAACAAAAAATATATATTTTTAAACAATTTTAAGACAATACAAAATTATATATTTTTTTAATGCGGAATAAAATATTATAAATACGGTACACTTAAATATAAATATTATGACAAAAATATGGATTTTTAACAATAAAATAAAAATATAAAAGTAATTTTTTCAGTAACTCATAAATATTTAAAATAAATAAATCTATTGCAAAACAAGGGCATGTTGCCACACTTAACATTAAAACATTACAGATAAATGACAACATAAAAAAGAACCACCCATTTATTGTTTACTTATTTTAACAAAATAACCATCAATGAACTTAAGGGAAATTATTGGTTTTAATTCTTGTTTAAAATGCATTCCAACTGCATTCCTCAAGTCTCTGTTGCTCCCAGGAAGTTGGTCATCACAGCATCTGCCAAATAAGAAAAAAAAAAAGTTGCATTAGGAAAGCTTTTTTGACACTGTTTTATTTTAATTACACTAACTGTAACAGGGAGTCTCTCTCTTTTGCTTGGATACTGAAAACAAAAAACGAGACATATATTTTGTATCACCATTCAGTTTGTAAAAATAGAAAGAAGCTCTCTGGTAAGCAGTGTTGCCAGATTGGAAATGTCCAAGTATCGTACCAGAAGCTCAAAATTATCGTATTTGGGAGAAAATTATGGTATTTGAGTCAAACGTTCAAAATAAAGATATTTATCTAGATGTTACAGCTATTTATCCTTTTCAGCACTCATTTTCTATACTTTATTGCAATGCTAAACTAATTATCTTACCTGAGTCAAACGTTCAAAATACAGCTAATAATCTAGATGTTACAGCGATTTATCCTTTTCAGCACTCATTTTCTATACTTTATTGTTAAACTAACAACCTCAGTTTTGAAACTGACCTAAGTGCGACAGGAACGTTAACTTGTGCTCGTGAGAGAGAGAGCCATTCTCCACGATGATATTGGTTGAGAAGACGTAAGGATGAAAGACATGCGTAATGCCACGTTCACGTCTCCTCACAATCATGAAGGTAGACGTAGGATCCACACAGCTAGATCTTTGAGAATAGAAGCTCTATAATTACAATGACCATGGTGTCACAAAATTCTGAAATTATCGTACATTGTGGTATTATTGATCGTACATCGTACAAAGGTCAAAATTATGGTACAAATACGATAATTATCGTACGTCTGGCAACACTGCTGGTAAGTGTTGTGTGTTGTATATACATACCTGTAATGACCGAGAACAGTGCAGTCTTTTAAAATGCCTCCTGCAGTGGACCATCCCCCTTCATGTTGAATTTGGGCATGAGGGAATTTTTAAAACCCTAAAATATAACACAGATTGAGGTGGTTAACAATTGTACATTTCTGATTTGCGTTGTAATTTATTAAGTGTTAACGCAACAATATTTGATTAATGTTACATGTTTTGAAGGCTTTACCTGTCCAGCATCCTTCTGGCACTGTCTCTGGCACATGCCAATGTCAGGCAGGTAGTATTATATGCGTCAGTGTACAAATGTCCACAATTGTCTGGCAAAACGGTTTTCATAACAACACAGCTGCTGTAAGTAAAAAGTACACACATTAACCTCAAATGTATATGGCATAATAAGTTAACCCCTACATATACGGGGTACTACTATACATATATTTATTTATATTACATTGTTTTCTGATTGTAACATTTAGTTAGGTTTTAATGCTGCATTGCAGCTGAGCCTTTTGCATTTTAATACTGCCGCAAACAAGCTCAGACATAAATTCAATATAATAGTTAAAATAAATAATTGACTTTGTCAAAGATGAGAGCATTAGTAAGGAAATGTTGTTATGGAGAGGCTTGTTTTTTTTTTTACCATTGCTGCCCGGATTTCCTCATTTCCCAGGTGCTCTTCCAGATGTTGAAACTCCTCTTCAGTTTGTCCAAATCTTCTGAGTGTGTTCACTTTTGCCTCTTCTTGTGCTTGAGTTTGTAAACACATACAAATGATCAACTTTAACTCTATTATCTATTAAATTTTGCAGTTAATCCTCTGATCACATGCATGCCAAACCGTGAGGCCTAGTCACGGCTCACTAATAACTACCATCTGCTCATTAAAATGTCACGGTTCCTACACATGATAAATACTATAAATCATGAACACACGTCAAAATGAAAACACAGATACTTACATGACCAATATCCGTTATCGTTTGTTGTTCGCCCGTTGCTCTCCGACAGGTAAACTTTTTGCTCTCTCGTGAAAAAACAAAATTCAAAACCGTGGAAATGATTATCGTGAGGTCTTGCAGCAGTGATCTCGATCTCTACAAATAGCTGGTCTGACTACGAGCTAAACCGAGGCTATGCATTGAACATGTCAAAGAAATGAAATCAACCCCCTTGTAAACGCTGATGACTTTGCTTACTTGATAGAATATCATACATCATACAGAGTTATTTTGTCAAAAAATTACGTGTATTCAAATTCAAGGTTATTTGGGCTAGAAGGGGTTTACAAATAGCCGGACTATATCGGGTCTATAGTTAACCGAGACGGTGAAATGACGACTATTGCTTGCTGGGTTATTACCCAGTGTTTAAAAAGAGATGACAGATTAGAAAAGATTAATTTCCCTTTTCATTTTTCTTAAGTGTTATGTGAATGTATATGCCTACCTCAGATAGAAATATTGCCATACAGCAAAGGATATGCACTGTCACTCATCTTAAAGTTTATCTGTGCAGAAAGCTGATATGCAGTATTAATATCCTTTGGTGCTATGAAAAGGCATTCTGTTTCATGATTAAAACACTTCATCTAATGGACAGGATACATTAAAATGGAGTGGATCAATTCAAAGCGGCACTGCAAAATCAATCTCGTTTCTTTCAGATTACATTAGTATTATTGTTGAAAAACCTTTAAAAATACAATTAACCTTGCAAACATATGGCATACAGTTTGTTTGATACCAGTGTCAGACAGAGTAAGTCAATGAGCAATTGAATCATTTGATTTCAGAGGTCAATACATGAATACTGAGGTCAATACAAAGGAGCGGCATATAATGAAAAAGCTTCCAGATGTCTCCCATTCGCATAAACTGATAGTCATGCAATGAAGATTCATATTTTAAAATGTATATTTAACATTTTCACAATAGAGGGTTTGCACTTACATCAAGGTTTGGTCAGTTATCCGGGTGATATATTGGTCATACAGTGCCTTGCGAAAGTATTCATACCCCTTCATTTATTTCACATTTTGTTATGCTGCTGCCTTATGTTAAACTACATTAAATTACTTTTTACCCACATCAATCTACACTCCCTACTCCATAATGGCAAAGCAAAAAATAGGTTTTTAACATTTGTGCAAATTTATTAAAAATAAAAAACTGAAAAGATATCGTTGCATAAGTTATTCAAGCCCTTTTCTGGGAGCATTCATATTGCTTCTAGATGTTACTACACTTCGTGTGGAGTTAAACTGTGGCAAATTCATTTGAATGAGTATGATTTAGAAAGGCACACACCTCTCAGAAAAGGTCTAACAGCTGAAAATGCATATCAGAGCAAAAACCAAGTCCTGAGGTCAAGATAACTGCCTGTAGAGCTCAGTGACAGACTTGTGTTAAGGCAATGATCTAGGGAAGAGTTTAGAAAAAAAATTTGCTGCATTGAAAGTTCACAGAAGCATGTAGCCTCCATTATCCATACTGGAAGACGATTGGAACAACTAGGACTCTAGAAAATGTCTGCCAGCCCCCATCCAAGCTGACAGAGCTTGAGAGGTGAAAAGGTGAGGCAAAGAATGGCACATCACACATCACATCATACCCAAAGAATGGCACATCACATCATACCCAAAAAGACTTGAGGCTGTAAAGGTGCTTCAGCGATGTAGTTAAGGGTATGAATACTTATGCAATGTAGGGATGCACCGATATGAAAATTTTGGCCGATATCGATATCAGATATTAATTTTCTGTTATGGCCGATGACCTATATTTACCGATATCGATATGTGTTTTTAAAAAATGTTTCTGAGATGATAAAAGTTTGTACATACTTAATTTCTTCCTTTATTTTCAGAATGTATTTTATTTCCAAATAACAAGGTTACAGGGCTACCATAAAACATAAGTAACCAACTTTTACCACTTATCAAGCATGCCAGTATTCATGGCAACATGTTTTCAGCTCTGTGCACTCCAGTTAAACTCAAATTTGAGAAAAAGGCTAAATCAAAATATCCAACACATATCCTGACTGTTCGTGCACATTTTTATGTAAATGTTTCTACCAAGCAAACATAAAAAAACCAAGTAAATTTTAAGACCCATCTATAAAAATGTTCAAACAAAAATGAGAACTGTGACATCACCGTAATTCAAAAGACATGGTACGATATCGGACCGATGCCAACACGATATCGGACCGATGCCAATAGGTTAAAAAATTACGAACATCGGCCGATATATATATATTTATGCCGATATATCGTGCATCCCTAATGCAATGTACTTATTTCAGTGTTTTATTTTTAATAAATTTGTAAAGTTTGCAAATCTGGTGTATGGAGTGTAAATTGATGTGGGGAAAAACTAAAGCAGTTAAACATAATGCTGCAACAAAACAAAATGTGAAAAAAATGAAGGGGTATAAATACTTTTGCAAGGCACTGTATAAACAACAGCATTGATTACACGGTTAATGTACTACTGAATACGTTGTTTGGATAATTTATGATGTCTAAACTACGGAAAAAATGTGTGGATGCTGCTAAATCATATAGCGAAGGACTTAGTAAGCAGGAAATGATAAAATAGTTTGACAAACTAAAGTCCTTAGGTGGTAAAGCTACATAAGAGCAGTATTAATTAGCCTAATACTTCATCTACCTGACCGGAAATGATAAGAACAAACACAAATGTTCTCAAGATTTTTGCCCTGGAAATCATGGTTTAGTTTGGCCTACCACAAATGCATTTTGTTCCTCAGACAGATTTGCTTTCTTCTCCTTGACTTGTTATAACCTTTGGCAGTCTATAGTATTCAAAATGTTTTTCCTAGTCTGAACAATTAGTACAACCTACAACATGACAATAACTGACCATTTTCAGCAGCAATAATCAGCAAAAACTGCGTTACATTCGGTTCAGTGGCATTGTTTACATTCAGTGCCGCCAATATGGCCGATTGATGACGTGTCACGAAAACACTCTATTTATCCTTTCTACTAGTTCAGAACATTTAGTACTGACTCCGTCAATGACATCAGTGATCCACCTGAGATGGTGAATGTCACAAAAGACGTGTCTAATCTTCTGCATAATATGTTTGGTCAGACCGACGCGTCCCGTGTAATTATGAGACGTAATTTGCTTGCATTCTTCGAAGCCAGGTAGAGAATAATTAACTGAAGGATCCTTGATGTCTTTCACACTTGACTGAGCTGGTAAAAGGAGCGATGCAGAGACTTGAATTCAAAAAGCAATGCTATGGTAATTACAGAATGACCTACAAACAAAATGACATAAGCTTACCTTAACAAACAGCATTGAAGCCACTGATCCAGCAGATGAGCAACATGCTGTGCTGCTGCAATGTCTTTACGCAGCCAGTTAGAAAACTTCACTGCTGTAAATGCAAACTTTATTTGTGTGACGCTTTTGGGGATAAGACACTGATCTAATTCATGATTAATTTGTGACCATAGGCTCAGCTCCTGGCTGAAACCAAACTACAGGTTGTTTTGATGATAAAGCAACAAGATCAACTGGAAAAGCAGAAAGAGGAACTCCTGGGACTGCAAAGAGATCTCAAAGAAAACCTGGTAAATGCCACCTTCCGCATTGTAGCTATTTTTATTCCTTCTTCTTGGATAGGCCATTGTCTCTTCATTACACACTCCATTAAAACACAACAAAGTTAAGTTTGAAACAATGTTAGTATAATTATGAAAATAGTCACCATAATGTAGACTGATAAAGTAAGTTGTCATTAGCCAATGAAGTTTTCAGACGTAGCATTATCTGTCTCCCACTAAAGTGCACATGCTGAAGTGTTAAATATGCTTTTTTACTGTATTTGTAATCTGCATAATAGCCTTTCCATTATTTTCAAATTCAGGACAGACTGAAGAGAGAATCCCGTGAAGAAAGGGAGAAATTCTTGAAGGACATGATAACTTTCAACAACGAATTCAACCTAATCAGCAACAGAAATGATGCTTTTCACACCCAAACCATATCTAAAATTCAGAGTTTGGAGCTGGAAGCTGAAACTCTACAAAAAGGTGAAAGTTTATTTGTTTAAAAATTAGATCAGAGTATTCAATGCACTGCAAATCAGTGTATTGCAAACAAACTACTGTACATAAGTCAGGTAAAAAATAAAAAATAAAAAATCTCATAAGCACATCAAGGCAAAATTTATTTGATCAAAAGAAACAGGTCTTCTTATTATCCATGTTAATTTTTTTGGAGATTGTGTTTTTTTTTCTTCAGGATACTTTGATTAATAGAAGGTTCAGACAACAGTATAAATTTGAAATAGAAATCCTTTGAGCCAAGATTAACAGTCACTGAATGACTACCAAGCCTTTGCTGATATGCTGAAATGTGTCAAATAGGCCTGTAACATTCAGTTTGCTGAAAATGGACAGTTGTTTCTCAGGTTTAGAGAAGAACATACCTAAAGGTATAAATAAGGTATAACAAGGTGAAAACAAAGCTTTGTATTTTTTTAGAAGACATCCAAAAAAATAATCCTTAAAGTAGTTCTTGTTCTTCAAAGGACTGTTTGTTGTAGCCCTAACTGCCTGCCAGCAGGTTACTTAAGATGTCACCTTTGCTGTTCCTCAGAGATGGACTTGCTGAAGCAAAAGAACACTTTGCTGAGCTCCATGGAGGCAGAGAAGAGATCACTGGAATCTGAGCTGCAGGATATGCAATCACAGCTTACAGGTAAAACAAGGCTCTACTCACTTAAGAATGTCTTTTGACATAGTTTAGAAATATCCATGTGTCAAAATAAGCATATCACACCTGTATTTCTCTGATCATCTTCAGATATAGAAATAGATCTGCAGGAAGCATTGGCTCTGACAGAGATTTTGCAGACAGAGAAGCTCATGGTCAGTCAGAAACCCTTGACAGACAGCACCTGTATCAGGCAAGAAAGTTATTACCTATCGTTATGTTAGTCTGTGTCCTTATCTACCCAGAGAAGCATGATCTATGAGGTGTGTGAGTGAAGAATGCTGAATTTCCCTTCATCCATCTTTCCATCTTCCTCCTCCTGTCACTTCAGCACGTGTAAATAATGCAGCATTAGGCCCATCCTATTAATTAGGTCATTGATATGTTGCTTACCACGTCCGGTCCAGAGTTAGATAAACACAACCCTTTCAGTTCAGCCCCCCACTAAGAAGTGATGATGGAAAGGGGATCGATAGCTGGCCTGTCTCAGGAAGAAAGTTCCTCCACTGGGGTGTGTAAATCATACGTGGGGGTAGTGTGTGGACCGTAGCACAAATCTTCTTTATTAATAGGACAGACTGTATAAGCCCACAGGATGTGCTGAGGATGAGGCTTTTGGGACAGCCCTGCAAAGCTCAGGATGTGTTCATTCCTCTCCTATGTAGTCATGAATCACACTTAAACACATGCCCCCATTGAACACATGTCAGTAGAAATTAACAGTGTCTATGTAAGTGGAAATTATGAGAGACTCAGTATCCCAAACTTTACTGGTTTTAGTGATTTATTTTGCTCTGAATAAGCTACTTGGGAATAATTCAAGATTTCCTTTAACTTACCAGACCTCCAAGTTGATTTCCCGTAGTATTTAGTGAGCTTATTCACATTCCATACACCTTGTCCTAACTACATGCAGACATGCAAAATTGTGTTTTATAAATGGTTTCTATTTCTGCGAAGTTGCGGCTGGAACAACAACATACAAACTTATGACAATTGTAATCTCAGGTAGCTACTAATTATGTGCTTTATTCAATGTTAAAAGTGTCTAATGTGAATTTGAATATCATATTGCATGACATAGCCATACTGAAATCAATAATCAATAAATTTAAGCAAACATATAGGCCTACATTAAAACTATAAATTCAATGCTAACCAATAAATGTTTTCCATGACAAAGATGGTATCAGTCACTAAGTATGTAGTTTTAATAATGTTAAAAAGGTTTAATATTAATGAATTACATTATAAACTTGTCCATTTTGTTGGAAGTGCAGTGCACTTCTGAAAGGCTGTGATATTTGAGTGATTCTGTCACGTCGCAATGTCTAAAGTAGCTACTTTTCTATGTCTTTATACACCAATCAGGCATAGCATTCTGACACCAATATTGTGCTGATCCCCCTTTGGCAGCCAAAATAACCCTGACTTATCAAGGCATGGACTCAACTAGACCCCGGAGGTGTGGTGTGGTATATGGCACCAAGATGTTAGCAGCAGAAGTCCTATAAGTTGCATCTTGTATCTTGGAGAGGTGAGGTGTCTAAGTCGCAAAATCTAAATACTGGGGTGCCTCAGGGCTCAGTTCTTGGACCGCTTCTCTGGCTACATGGCATTACTAGGCTTTTCATATCACTGCTATGCTGATGACCCCCAACTCTACCTCTCATTTCATCCTGATGATCTGACGATAGCTGCTCGCATCTCAACTTGACATTTATTGCTGGATGAAGGACCAGCACCTTCAGCTCAACCTTGCCAAGACAGAACTGCTTGTGGTTCCATCAAACCCTTCGTTTAATCACAATTTCACCATCCACTTAGGTACATCAACCATAACTCCTTCAAAAACAGCCAGAAACCTTGGAGTTGTGATTGATTGATAAGCTGACTTTCTCAGACCACATTCCTAAAACTGCCCGGTCCTGCAGATTTGCTTTATTCAACAACAGGAAGATCAGGCCCTTTTTTTCGGGAACATGCATTTCTTTCAAGCTCTTGTTCTGTCCAGGCTGGACTATTAACACCTCAATCTGCATCAATTTGCACTGGCTACCAATAACTGCTCGCATAAAATTCAAGACATTAATGTTTGCCTACAAAACCACAACTGGCTCTGCACCCCTTACCTAAATACACCAATTCACACTTATGTGCCCTCTAAAACTCTTCCATTCTGCAAGTGATCGGCATATTATTGTGCCATCCCAAAGAGGCACAAAATCATTTTCACAGACTTAAATTAACAGTTTCCTCCTCGTGGAGTGACATGCCATTTTCAAGAAGCGACTAAAAAACATCTCTTCCATCTTAATTTGACATCTAACACTGGCTTACTCTATTCTTTTTCTATTCTATCTATTTTCGTTCTAATTATTATATAAATAACAAAAAAAAAAACTTGCTATATGTACAGCAGTCAAACCTGATCCCAATTTTTTTATGACGGACAAAAGTTTTGGAGACAATATGAGGTCGTATTTATTTTTTAACGTGCACAAATTTTGGACGAGAATTCTGGACTCCGTGTGCAAAGACCTTACGTTTCAAGGTGGGGCCTCCATGGAATTGGACTTGTTTGTTCAGCACATCCCACAGATGCTCGATTGGATTGAGATCTGGGGATATTGGAGGCCAAGTCAACACCTCAAACTTCTTCTTGTGCTCCTCAAACCATTCCTGAACCATTTTTGCTTTGTGGCAGGGTGCATTATCCTGCTAAAAGAGGCCACAGCAGGGAATACTGTTTTCATTAAAGGGTGTACATAATCTGCAACAATGCTTAGGTAGGTGGTGGTATGTGTCAAAGTAACATCCACATGGATGACAGGACCCAAGATTTCCCAGCAGAACATTGCTCAAAGCATCACACTGCCACCGCCAGCTTGCTTTTTTCCCATAACGCATCCTGGTGCCATGTGTTCCCCAGGTAAGCAACACACACGCACCCGGCCATCCATGTGATGTAAAAGAAAACGTGATTCATCAGACCAGGCCACCTTTTTCCCACTGTTGGTGCTTTTAGCAGTCAGCATGGCCACCCTGACTGGTCTGTGGCTATGCAGCTCATTTGCAACAAACTGCGATGCACTGTGTATTCTGACACCTTTCAATCAGAACCAGCATTAACTTCTTGAGCAATTTGAGCTACAGTAGCTCGTCTGTTGGATCGGACCACACAGGCCAGCCTTCGCTTTCCACATGCATCAGTCAGCTTTGAGGACAAAATGTTCAACTGCTGCCTATTATATCCCACCCACTAACAGGTGCCATGATGAACACCTGTCACCTGTCACTAGTCCTAATGTTATGTCTGATTGGTGTATGAAAAGTTAAGCATCAGTACACAGTATGTTTTCAGTCCTATTTAGTCATTTCTAATTAGTAATTTCTGTACTATACAGACAAAATTATGGATTTTGGGCTGTGGTGTGTATCACATAGAGTGTGCCCATTTTTTAGCCTGAAGGCTTGTTTTTCTCCCAAAGTTGTAGTTGTAAAATGATAAAGGGAGATTGTATACCATTCATGTCATTTTTGTCATTATATTTTGTGTTCAGTGAATATGTGCTTATTCAAGGTCGCCTTTTTTTGTAGTATGCCAAGAATTTTATTGTGTATGCTTCAGTAGAGACAACCCTCAGGCTCTGCTGAAAATATGTGCAAATTTCCTGCAATCATTTCCCTGAATAGGAATTGGTGTATGAATATATGAATCATTTATGTGAATATATCTATCTATCTATATACAGTGTCAATGTCTATAAATATATATCTATGTAGAGAAAACAGTTTTACATCATTTTACATCTTTCTGTTATATATATAATTTTTTTTTAATTTCTAAATTATTATTGTTTTTTATTTTTATTATTATATTATTTGTTATTATATATATAAGTATTATTTTATACACATTATCGGTTAACCATGACGGCTCCCCTGCATGTGTGTTTTCCATTCAGACTCAAGAAAGAGCTGGAGTTATATAAAGAAGAAGAGCTTGAGCTTCTGCGAGCGACCCTTAGCTCTGAGATTTACTCCCTGCGAATGGTAACTATGTACTTTTTGAACACAATGAAAGAAAAAATAGTCTTTCTCATTGGCACTACTACTAAAATCTACTTATACCCAAAGCTAAGGTACTGAGGAAGTATTTTAAGCACTTTACTCAGAAAAAATGGATGAAAATCACTATTAAGCTTTAAAGTCAAAGTCAACTTTATTGTCAATAAAGGCACATGCTAGTAGAAATGTGTTTGGTACCCTACAATGAAGAAAACTTTTTTTCTTTGCAGAAATTGTCACAGAAGGGCATTTTGTGTTGAGAATGATTCTGTGAGACGTCAGCGTGCCGCTTATGTTTTGCCTTTTAAATTATTTAATTTTGTTGCTCACAGACTTCATATGCAGTATAACCAATATTGTAATAACTATAGTTTAGATCTTGCTTATTTGTACTGTTAGAAAATTATTGAACTAAACTAGTTCTTTCTAGAGTAGAAATGTTCTTATTAGATGCCTGTCTTCATCTCAGGCAAGGCACTGATTCTATGTTATGCATTCACATGTAAGTACCAGTTTTATTTAAAATGTTGACAACACTGGCATCTAGTGGTTCTGTTGCAATAATACATCCCACAGAGAACATTTGAGCATTAGCCTTTATTATTCATGTTTACAAATAGACTAAATTGCGTTCATGTAGTTCCCGAAAATAGGCTGCTGCTTTATCAAATATGACATTAAACATTTTGGACACAGATGGAATAGACTGATTTTGCCTCTCTGAAGAAAATCACACTTGATTTCTCAGCATGGTGGAAATATTCCACATCCAGCAATCGTGTATGAAATAAATGGGGGCAGATTCATTGACCTCAGGCTATGATTGGTGAGATTGGATGACTGGTGCACATCTGCCATTAAGCTGATCTGTCTGATTCTTGTCTCCTCCTTAGACCCCAATGGGAAGATTATTCCAGCCACGGAAATTAAATAGTCTGAAGCCCCTTAGTAATAGGCTGCTTTATTTTCCTATTGTCTGAGCGTAATTAATTGTATACTGTAAAAAGAAAAACACAACTAAATGATTTTTTTAAGTCTGCAAAGCTTGTAAGACTCTACTAAAAGAACTAAAAAAAAATTATATACACTGCCGGTCAAAAGTTTGGGATCAGTAAGATTTTGAATATATTTTAAATAAGTTTCTAATGCTTATCGATGCTGGATTTATTTGATCAAAAATACAGAAAAAAAATTTATATCGTGAAATTTATTTCTGTGATCAAAGCTAATTTTTTCAGCATCAATACTCAAGTATTCATTGTCACATTAACCTTCAGAAATCATTCTAATATGCCAATATTTATTATTAGTGTTGCTTAAACATTTATTTGGAACCTGTGATACTTTTTTCAGGATTCTTTGATGAATAAAAGTTAAAAAGAACAGCATTTATTTAAAATAGAAATCTTTTTAACAATATACACTACTGTTCAAAAGTTTGGGGTGAGTACATTTTTTATTCTTTTTTTTTATTTTTTAAGAAATTATTACTTTTATTCAGCAAGGATGTGTTAAATTGATAAAAACGTAATGGCAAAGACTGATATTGTTAGAAAAGATTTATATTTTAAATAAATGCTGTTCTTTTTAACTTTTTATTCATCAAAGAATCCTAAAAAAACAAAACCGAAGTAATGGCTGATGAAAATTCAGCTTTGCATCACAGGAATAAAAAATAAAAAAATAAATATATATATATATATATATATATATATGTATGTATGTATGTATGTATGTATGTGTATATATATGTGTGTATATATATATATATATATATATATTAAAATAGAAACAATTACTTTATAGGTGATTCCATGAAAATGTCAGCCTTACCAAGAAAAAAAAAAAGTTTTTACCAAAGGTTTTTACTATACTGATAGCACAAATGTCAGCATTTGGTGGTTCAAATACCCATGTGAGGTCTCTCTTAAGGTTTTTAAAGCATTTTTTTTTTTTAATTGCATGATGTTCCATAGTCTGGTAAGTGCTATTTTCAAGCTTGTTACATCCATAACAGTACATATTCCTCATATATAGACACATCAAAATTAACAATTATATGTTCTGTGAAGAGCCATCGCTTCTCTATTTGTTGGGTGTTGCATCTGGTTTGTGCATTTTAATACTCAAAAATCCTTCAAAGTATGTAGTCTCTCAAAAACGACGTTATATTTGATATAAATGCATGATTATTTCCCTTTTTAACATAGAAAACTTGTGCATAGACTGATATTTTTCTGATGTTTAGACAAGGGTTTATTAAAATATAAACAGATGGTTCGGTATATTGGTAACACATACCTTCTCTAAGCATTTATATGTCACAGTCACTGCATTTGCCCTTATATTGTAATAGCATTTTGCAGTATTATTGTTTTTTCTGTATTTTTGATCAAATAAATGCAGTCTTGATTAGCGTAAGAGACTTCTTTAAAAAAGTCTTACTGATCCCAAACTTTTTAACCACTATGTAAATTCTGAACTCTTTACAGATCTCCTTCTTGGATCTAATTCTTGTTTTAGCCACAGAGAAGACTGGAAGACTCTAATGATTGTGTAATGCCTGCCTTAACCAGCTCTGATTGGAAGATGTTTGTGATGTTCCCCATTAGTTGTTCATCGCTCTTTATTTTCTGACAGTCCTGGCCCTCAGGGAAGTAGGCAGAAGGGGCTCCTGACACTGCAATGCGTGACTCTGCAGAAGTTAATGGGAGATATAAGAACACATTATTCAGTTTGTATTAGCATGTAGTACTACAGTATTCAGGATTTACATTAAAAAAAAAAAAGTTACCAGGACACCTAAGAGATTTCTCCATTTTAAAATATAATATAGTCAGATTTAAACAAATGAGTATGTGTAATGTTTACAGAGCTTACTGTTGCATATAGCCAGCCTGTTGCCACCAATGAACTGCGTTGTCCAGTTGTTTTTTGTGGCAGAACTGCATTCCTCGAACAGCCTTGATCTTCTTATAAAATGGAAATCATAACCCTGTGTGCATGGAAAGATTAAATATCAAGGAATAAATCTTTTGTTTGTTAGTAGTGTATACCCTATAGCAGTGGTTCCCAACCTGTGGGCCGCGGCCCACCAGGGGGCCTCAGTGATCCTCCAGGGGGGCCGCGAGATATCTTAAAATTAATTTAAATATCATTCTATAATTGTTTAATTTCATTATATTATAGCTAAAAAAAAAAAAAAAAAAAACGATCAAAGCACGGCCTCTCTCGTGTTCTGTGATTGATTGCTTTGGACTCGACGCACTGTTAAATACAGACTGAATAGCGGCTCAAAACTTCCAACAGCTGCGCGCATACTACATCTTGGCTACATGCATAAAGCAAACCGTCGCGGGAATTTTAAGGTAAAGACGATTCGAGTAATAATGACGAACTTGAGCGTGCCTATGTATAACATTCGAGTATGTAAGAATCTTAAATTAGGCACGCATAAGTCCGCTAATGATTCACAAACTATGCGCGCTCTGGATTTTGATCCCTATTGTATTTTTGCATGAAATTTAAATACATTTGCCTAGTTTTCCAAATTAATGTCCTGTGAGTGTTGTATAATGGATGCTCACCGATAGAGGAGGATCTGGTGAGGTTCGGTGATTATGAGCATCAGATGCGCTCTGACGGAGTTCACTGATCTTCGCCGATCCGCCTTCAGATTGATGTGTTTAACAGATTTAGAATATATTTGCTGTATTTTTAATTTATATGTTTATTTATTAATGGATACAAACAGTAGATATTCAGTCAGTCAAGTTCAAAGGGAGGTTTAGTGAGTTTGGCATCTCCTTTATTGTCCTGTTTGGTAGGTAGGTTCACTTATCTAAGAAAAGTACTCTGATGTCTGAAGTAAAAAAAATCAGGAACAATAATCAGGAATAATAAGGCAAAACAAATGTTTTGGTTGATAAAAAAGGTCTAAAAATAAATACTTTTTACAGAGGAGGTACAGTAGAGGACATGTCAGGCATAGGGGGGCCTTGCAAAATTGACCAAAGAAGGAGGAGGCCCCGGAGTAAAAAAGGTTAGGAACCACTGCCCTATAGGATTGGCATGGATTTTTAAAGCTTTTTGTCAATATCTTGGGTTGTCCAGTGGGAGGTGCTGATGAATCAGTGGGTTCTGTCTCTTGAACTCTTTGTGCCTGTCCCAATAGCCACACTTGCAGTCTTTGCACTTGATTTGGCTCAAGTCATATGTGAACATGTGTTTGTAGAACTTTTAATTAGCTTTTATTTAAACATTTTGATTTTCAGTACTTTGCACATTAAACTTTAAACAAAGTCTCTATTCACTAGTCCCCATAAAAGTGATAAAAAGGCAGTTGCATAAATGTTACAAAAGTATACATACTCTTCTATACTAACATTTGGATGTTTTCAATTATTTAACTAATGCTTTCCTCAAAATGCAGTGCAAATAAGATTCTTAAATCAAGGTAAGTTTGATGCAAAATTACATAAGAAGATAAGTTAGTTTATGATTATAACAAGAATAAAATATAGTCTGAAAAATAAAATGAATTAAATGGAAAACAAGATTATTTTTGACCCCATTGGCATATATTTATTCTTGTTTTAAGCATAAACTTTATTTATTTTTTGTTCAGTTTCATAAGACTTCATACCTGTCTTCATTTTGCATCTCCAGTAAATGTATCTTGCTTTAAGGAATGTTTAGATATTTGTATTGGAAAACAAGACAAAAAATACTGAGAATTATCATTTTTAGCAGTGCATGCAACATTTAATACCATGAATTTAATGAGTTTAAGAATTTCTGCTCTGATTAAAGACCTTTTTAAAGAAATTTTCGGATGAATTTAAAAAAACGTAATTTATTTAATTTAATAAATCCAAGCTTTAAAGCTCAGTATATAAAAGATTTTTTAAATTGTTTTAAGAATAAAAAACATTTTTTATAGCAAATGAGAATAATGTAAAGTGTACCGTATTGCATATAGGTTTACAGTAGGCCTTGTTCTTCACAGAAACACACAGCAGGCCTCCATCCTCTGGCACAGCTGGAGCTGAACAGTTTGCTGGCAGTAACTTTTGTAACTCTGTGAAGGGAGGATCTGTTCTTTACTTTATAGACATACACATTAGATGTCTTTAAACTTAAAGTAATAGCATATGGTACACATCTGATACCTGGGTGCTGTGCTATGTTTGCAATTTAAAATGTATTATAAGATGATGAGTTGTACTGCAGTTTTGGAAAAATAGCCTAAAGTATATGCTGTTGAGTAACACAAGATATAATAATATCATAATAGAACCTTTTGTAGAGGATGTAATTGAATTACCTTTGTTTTGTTGTTTCTGGATGATCTCAGTCAGTGTTTGTAGTTGGTTGAAAACGTTTGCGCTTTTGTATGATGTCCACGTAATAGATACAGTTTCAAAACAATTTTTCATAGCCTACAAAAAGAGAGGTTAGTCTGAAAATCTAATTTTGTACTTATATCTATTATTTTGTATGTACTTGCAATAGTCTACAGTAATAATAAATAGATACTGTTTAAGTCTGCGTTGTACTTGTAGATAGAATTCTATACCTGAAGCTGTTTGTCAATCTGCTCATAAGTAAATTCAGAGGAAGAGCATGTGGAATTATTTCCATAAGCTGTAGTCAAGAGAAATGCTGTAGAAAAATCATGACGACATCTTCATTAAAAATCTTTACAGAGATACAAGAATCAAATCATTCAAGATTTAGCATGTACGCTCTAAAGTAATCTAAACAATGCTTACCAAAGAGCAAGCAAAGCTGCTTCCATGTTCTGCTCGTTGTAGATTTCATGTTGTTCATTCTGTTGCAAAAGGCTCAATGTGGTGGTTACCTCTCAATCTTTCTTTTTGGGAAATGTATTGCATCATAGGTTAATGTACACTCATCTTGTTGACCAAATTACAACACACCTGCTTTGAAAAAAAGCTGAATTTCTAATGTTTTGAAATACTTTGTTTAGTTCAAATCACTACTTTTATTTTCAGTCATGTTCCCGAAAAGACCATCTCAAATGTGCTAAATGTTTTCACTGCTCAAACAAAACAGAATAATTTAGTAATAGTTTGCTTTGGTAGTAAGTATGTTATTTTGTGTTTTGCAGCCCTGCATCACTTAAGAATATTTACTCGCTTGCTGTTGGTCAGAGTTGTTCTAGAGTTAACAGCTTTATCCTAACATAGACTTTAGAACTGTGCTAGGTTGCTTTGACAGTAACCAGTTGTGCCAATACTTATATCATTCATGTAACCCTTTATCTGTCATCTGTCTGGCGCCTAAGTTTACTTCACCATATTACAAATAAATCCTAATCTAATTGTGAAAAACTATATATCGTTGGGAAGGTCTAAGACTCCTAAATAGATATTTTACCACTGTTTTGTGTTACAAATTATGTAGGAAAAGTAAAAGATTAATTTATGACAAGAGTGCACCTCAAAACATATACATCATAACAGGAGTTCTGAACTTTTGACAAAAAGACTTTCTTGGTTGCCTTTTTCCCTATCACGCTTTAGAAATCATAAGAAATTCTATATCAATTGAAAACTTAAGATCTCAAAATTCATCCTTTGAAAACCATTTTCAAATTACCATGGAAATTGTACATCAAAATCATATTACAAAATATTTTCAATCATGAATTGAAAAAAATTAACTTTGGATTTTTAGTTCATTTTCACATCTATGTTCAAAATGACAGTTAAATTGTTAAAGGAATAGTTCACCCAAAAATGAAAATTCTATTAATTCATTATTCATTAATTACTCACCTTCATGTCATTTCAAACCCTTTGTTCATCTGAAGAGCACATTTTTTTTTATATAAAATGCGAGAGCTTTCTGACCCTGCATATACAGCAACGCAAGTATTAGTCCCCATTAACTTCCATATTATGGAAAAGAAAATACTATACAAGTCAATGGGGACCCAAACTTTATAAATGCCGTTCTTTTTAATGCTCCATTCTTTTAAAAATCCTGGAACTGTAGTAATGGTTGCTGAAAATGCATCTTTGCTATCACAAGAATAAATTAAATTTTAAACCTATTAAAATGAAACAGTTATTTTATATATTAAATATTGTTACAGTTATATTTAATTAACAGGATTTTACAATATTACTGTCTATATTGTATTTTTGATCACATAAATGAACCCTGCAGGGTTCCTACAGGGTTTGGATTTTCCAAAAAAAAAGTTAAGTCAAATTTAAAAACATTATTAATTAAAAATCATAGTTCTTGCAAAAAATATGTGTGGATCTCAGAAGTGTTTATTTATACAGTCACCCTGATCTTTAGCTCCCTCCACAGATTCTCAATTGGATTTAAGTCAGGACTCTGGCTGGGCCACTGCAAAACATTAATGTTTTTGTCTGCTAACATTTCTTCACCACCTTTGTATTTTAAGTCATTGTCATGCTGAAATGTCCACTGGTGCCCAAGGCCAAGTTTCTCTGCAGACTGCCTGATGTTGTTGTTGAGAATTTTGATGTATTGCTCCTTTTCATGGTGCTGTTTACTGTAATTAGGTTCCCTGGTCCACTGGCTGAAAAACACCCCCAAAACATAAGGTTCCCACCACCATGTTTGACAGTGGGGATGGTGTTCTTAGGGTTGAAAGCTTCTCCATTTTTACACCAAATGAAGGCTACATCATTCTGGCCAAACAATTCAATTTTTGTTTCATCTGACCATAAAACAGAAGACCAGAAGTCTTCTTTGTCCAGATGAGCATTTTCAAAGGCCAAGTGGGCTTTTGTGTGCCTTATCTGGAGATGTGGTGTCTTCCTTGGTCTGTGTCTCACTATCCTCCTGGCCAGCACAGGTGTCACTTTTGGCTTCCGACCACATCCTCTGAGATTTTTCACAGTGCAGAACGTCTTGTATTTTTGAATAATACTTTGCACTGTAGCCACTGGAACTTCAAAACATTTAGATATGATCTTATAGCCCTTTCCAGACTTGTGAGCAGCCACAATGCACACCCACAGGTCCTCAGTGAGTTCCTTTGTCTTAGCCATGACTGTCCACAAACCAACAGCAGAGAGCTTCTGTTTTTCACCTGTTAAGTTGATTAAAACAACTGTTCCATTGAATCAGGGTAATTCGGATGCATTAGAACAGCTTGGACTATTTGGAATGGTATAGAACTTTGGATTTTCCCATAGACTGTGACAGTTATAATTTTGGACATGCCACTTTTTGTTCAAATGTAAACAAAAGCTGAGAAATATTTTTTTCCACAATAATGTCTCTTGTACATCGTCTTATTATCTTTTGGGAGAAGCCTGTGTCATTTCCGGTCAAAAAAATACTTGCTGGATAAATAAAAGTAACTTTTTTTTATTTACCAGGGGTATGAATAATTTTGGGCTTGACTGTGTATGTTAAACAAATGTCTTAAATCATAATTTAATTTGCAGATCTGATGTAAGTTTACCTGTTGCCCTTTTCCCCATTTGCTGATATCTTCTGCATTAATCTTAATTAACTGTGAGTTCACCTTAAAATGTATTAGTGTGTTTTAGGCAGTAAAAGCCTGTAAAACCGTTGTCAAACAATTCACTAGAGGGAGCACTACTTTTGGGCTAATGAATATTCACTTTGCAGAAATACCTAGACATTAAATCATGCCTCAAAGGACTGCTCGCTCAAACAAATTGAATCATAATAATTACTTTCTCCACTAATTGCTCATTTGTTTAATTTGAGGATTAATTACTGCAGTACACAGCGATGACAAAGGCTTTAAGTAAACAAATTTTACTTGATTGTAGAGTCTTCGGTTCATTGTGTCTTTGAGGGTGAATACTGTTTTAATAAGAGCTCGCCTGTTGTGATTTAAGAGGTTTGGAAGTGATGATTGTACGGCCGTGGTGTCCAAACCTATTCTTTAAGTATCTCCACACAAAAGCGGCTTAAACACAGCTTTACATTATTAAACATTTGGTGGCCTGCCAGACAAAAATGAGTGTCTCTTTTCTGTTATCTGTAGCATATGCAAGTCCCATTGATCATACATTTGTTGAGTAGTTAATGCTACTTATTGCAGTGCAACTCTTTTTCAGCCACATAATTGGGGTTGTTTATTTTGCATTTTAGTAATGACTTTCAAAATAAAGGATTTATGTCTAACAATATAACAAAATTAAAACGTAGCTGCTTAAACTGGAGAACTTGGCAAAAATGCTACATTTTTCAGATTTTAATTACTGAGCATAAATCATAGTTGTTTTTTTTTTTAGTTTATTTTCAGTCTAAGGCAATTAACTGCGTGAGCCTGGCAGAGGGACAAATGTGAATGCTTTTCATCTGTTGTGTTAGGACAACCGCTGCCTAAACCGCTTTATACACAAATTAGAAGATAATGTTTCTGACAATGTGAATTTCAATGTGCTTGGGTGGTTTTGTTTGACTCTCATTTCAGTGACATCTTTAGTTTAAATGGAAGTTGGTTATACAAAGAAATTACGGTGAGAAAGACAAGAACAGATTTGAGGTGTTTGTGCTCAGGCGCTTTGGGAATCATACAAAATGTTGTTCTCTTAGAGCATCTGAATTTGGAGGTCTGGGGCCTTTGCCAGCACGCTGTCACATTTGAAACCATGGATGTGCTCACTAAAAGAGATTGTTGATGCTAATGGGTGTCTAAGGGGTATTTACAGATTAATATTTAAAAAGGTTTTTAAAAAGGTTTCTTTCTTGTGCTGTTGTTTGCAGACAAAGTAGGAAAGTAAAAATCTGTTTTGTAACACAAATAGACTCTTATGGTTGCCTTTTAAGTATTTACAGTAAAATTTAGTGAAACATTAGACACATTTTGTCACATGCACATTATTTTCCTCTGCTGTTTTTGCAGTTTCGCACCAGTCATTTAATATTTTCTACGTTTTAGAAGTAAAGACAGAACATATATTATGGAGCTTTGCTGGTGCATGTGTAGGCCAACATTTATAGTAAAATCATACTTATGACATTCTGCCCTTGAGTTATAGTTTTAATTTCAGTCTTTACACAGCTGTAAATAGGACAATTTGAATAAACTATAACAGCTCATAAAAGTGTCAGAATGGGAGAGAGATTCTCTCTTCTCTTTATGCCATATGTACTGTAAGCTCTTGATTGACCTGTTGTGACAGTGCATTCAAAAAGGTATTGCTCTGATTATTTTTTTCCATACAGTATATACAGTCAAACCAGATATAATTTTAGGTATTTTTTTTATTAGTGGGTGCAGGACACCCACTGGTAAATGTATGTAAGTAAGGATAGTGAAATAAAGTAAACTGTGATAGAATACACAAAAATTCTTCATACAGTGGACTACCAGTAAAATTAATAAAAATTTGGGACTAAAAATTATATTAAAAAAAAATGCTAACAATGCAAGTATTTACTATCATTTTTATCCATTTAGGACATCATTGCTGAATAAAAGTATTAATTTCTTTAAAAGAAAGAAAGAAATTACTGACCCCAAACTTTGAACGGTAGAGTACACTCTTAAAAATAAAAGTTCTTTATTGGCATCAATGGTTTTATGAAGAATGTCGAACTTGGAACCTTTCTTTATAGTCAAAAAAGGTTCTTTAGATTTTTTAAATGTTCTTTAACATGGTTCTTTTAGGAACTGTTCACTGAAAGGTTCTTTGGGAAACTAGGGCTGGTCCGAATACCATTTTTTGAGCTTCGAAGCTTCGGTAGTAATCAACATCGAATATTCGAAGCTTCGGTGGGAGGGGCTGAACATATTCTAATCTCTAATAAAGGCAGGAATCTCTGTATGCCTTTCTGTTTGAATTTTTATTATGTCGAGAACAGTACATCCAAACGATTTTTGCTGTGGACCCAAGGGAGTGCAGTGTTGCATGTTGGTGTAATATGGACACACCACACGTTCAGAACTTATAAATTGTAATAGAACATTGCTATTTGGATGCGGCGGGCCTCACGCAGGCAGAGCTTATATGCTTCATGAACGGAAACCGCTCTAGTGATACAAAACACACAGGTCTGTGAAGTGCAATACTTTTAATAAGGTAGCCTAACATTTTTTAACAAACAAATCACTCCCAAATCAGGAAATTAGCACAGTAATTATGGCACCGTAAAGGGTAGGCTGTTTAAAAAAGAAGAACGAAAAAAAATTGTGCGGTGTTTATATAGCCTATAAATAAATTATTCATATCTAAATTATTTATTAATAAATATATATACATTATATGTAACGTTTGTGTATAAGCCTATATAAAATACATAGCCTAAGTATATTATTTTGAAACCCAAAATAAATGAGGCCCAAACATTTTTAACAAAGGCGCGTGTTTATTTGAGCACTTCAGTCAGTGAACAATCAGCCTACAAAACGCTAAAATAAATCAAATAAATAATACATTTAAATATGAATCTAGCCTAAAAAAGAATGTTAAATCGGCTATTAAACAAACATTTGTTGCAAACATTACTAAAACTTCGCCCGGATCTTCTCCAACAGCTCATCAGAATTACTGTCCCGAGTCTGACTGGAACCGGTCTGTTTTCTCTTTCTCTTCCCCATTGCACAGCTGTTGTTTTTAATAGCAAAGTGATTACATTTATTTTCGTTTACTTAGTTTATAAAGTTAATTTAGAAATATATTTGGAACACTTTTTATTTGTTAAATTTAAGTTTTTGTTTTTTAAAGTAACGCCCAAGTCATCACGATTTCAATTAAAACCCAGATAAGCACGCTTTGCAGAACATGAAGCGCCAGCCAGCGCTCATAAAGGTAAGACAATATATCATCCGAAACTATAAAAAATTTAAATAATTTAAATCGAAAACAAAACTCTTCCTTTAGCTATAGGCCTAATGCATATGCACTTAGGTATTAAAGGCGAGTCCAATGAGCAAATGGCATCAGGGTCGTCCACTTCATCTTTTTGTCAAATACTAGTTCATTAATAAATAATTCAAATATCTCCTTACTTTTTCCCGACACATTCATGGTAATTATTTTTGCTGGAGCTTTGCGGCCAGCTTACTGCGTGCATTTAAATGCAGAGGCGCGGTTGTCATTACGACAGTCACAGCCCTAGTTTTGCTTCAACCATTCAAGTGGGTCCGACTGTACTTTATAGTGTCTCTTAAATATTACTCAATTTCTCTCTCTCTCTCTCTCTCTCTCTCTCTCTCTCTCTCTCTCTCTCTCTCTCTCTCTCATTTTTTATTTTTTGCTGTTTCTGTGTTAGTGGCGCAGCAGCCTGATCTTCTTCATTCATTTAAGCGCGAATGAGAACCGTTTCGCGGGGGATGCAAAGTGTTTGAAAAAAAAAACAACAACACGAATATTCGAATCTCAAATTTTAAAATCGAATGCCAACCCACCGAACGAATATTCGAATATTCTGGTCCAGCCCTATGGGAAACCAAAAATGGTTCTACGGCATCATTGCAAAAACACCCTTTTAGAACCTTTATTTTTAAGAGTGTATATCGTTACAAAATATTTCTGTTTTAAACAAATGCTGTTCTTTTTAACATGTCATTCATAAAAGAAATCTGAAAAAAATATCATTGTCACAAGGAGGGTCAGAGACGTGCGGATCCATTTGCAGCATTTATTGAGAATCATAAACAAGCAAGAGTAATCACCGGAAAACAGGAACAACGTAGGAAATCCAGTAAACAGTTCGATACTCAGGCAATGGTCACAATGGTATGTAGCAAGAATCAGAAACAAGATACACAGTCCAGGGTCATACACGGGAAATCCAACACAAGGGAAAACGCTTAGAATTACGACCATAGGGAACAATAAGACTTTGCAGAGTGGCTGTGTGTGTGAGTGGCTTAAATGCAGACAGTGTGATGAGGTGCAGCTGTGAGCAGTAATCAGTAAAGTGAGAGCAGGTGAATGCAGTGATTAGAGCAGTGGCTTGTGGGGAATGAAGTCCATGAAGTGTGGTGCAAGAGTACATGAAGACAGGATAGACCAGATACATGACAATCATAGGTTACAAAAAAAAAGCAGCACAGCTGTTTCCAACATTGGTAATAAATTAGCATATTAGAATGATTTCTGAAGGATCATTTGCGACTGAAGACAGTGTAATGATGCTGAAAATTCAGCTTTGCACCACAGGAATAAATTCTATTTTAAAGAATATTGAAATAGAAAACCACTATTTTAAATTGCAATAATATTTCATAATATTACCGTTTTTTCAGTATTTTTAATAAAATAAACGCAGCCTTGATGAGCAGAAAAGTCTTCTTTAAAAACAATAAAAATCTTACTGATTCCAAACTTTTGAATGGCAGTTTATATATATATATATATATATTACATTAAAGTCATTTAATTAAAAGCTAGCCGTGCATTATCCCGCTGGTCATTTGTCAGTATTGACAAGTTAAACCTGTTAATGATGTTTGCAGCGCAATTTTTGACCAGAAGGGTAAAAATTATGATTATAGTGCGATAAGATCACATTTATTTGAATTAATTAATTATAACGTGATTCAATTATAGGAATTATAACATATCTACCCAGACTAATTGTATTGTCAAACACGTATAAAGGAACTGGTTAGATTTTGAATGTGTGTTCGAGAGTTAGTGTTAGAAAAATGACAAATTCAGAAGGGTTCTATAGACATAGATTGAAGGGAGAATGTAAAATGGATGAGAGAGAAGAAGTGCACCTTCAACAGAGGACTCGCAGGGCATTAAAGGTGAAAGATGGATTGGCAGCAAGAAGACATGGCTTTGGAGTAATGCAGAAGTATAGATATGTGCACCTGTCTTATTGCATTTTCCATGAGAGAAGATACAAAACAGTGGGAGCTGACATGGTAATATATTTAATGTTTCATGTTCACTTATGTGTGCAAAGAAAAAAGGAAAGGCAAAAGTTGACACTTAAAAGGAAGTATAAGGAACGAAGGCTTTGTTAATAGCATGCCTTAAGCAGTATACTTAGTGGAGAACTTTGTGTAGCTGGGAATTTGGCATGGACCTGAGTGTTGGCCAATCCTTGTTTTGGAGGGTCCTAGGCAGTAATCTATCCAATACACCCCACAGCTGGAAACCTCCTCTGATGTATGCTTGGATAGAGGAGCTCAAGGGCAAATTCTGATGCAAGGCCTCCACAACGGCTATAGTATTTATAGACTTGGCATAGAACAGAAGGAGTGAGGGTTCGTGATGCCTCAACACAGACTAGCTTACTCATGGGAAGGGATAGAGAAAGACAGTGAGGAGTTTTCTTTCTTTTCACTCTTCTCACCCTTCAGTCAAAGAGCATCTCTGTCTTTTCAGACCTTGAGCTTAGTCTTTAAACATTTGAAATGAAATAGGAATTGCTGTTCTGTGTTGAGCTTCCAGAAATCAGGCATGAATGTCTTTTTGAAATGTAACAATATATATATTTTTGCACATAGAAGCGGAAGCTTTTCAATGTGCTGGGAAAATGTACTTCTGTTTGAACAGAAGAATAAATATCTCTTTAACTTTTCCTTCTTTCTAAACGCCTCAGGATAGCTTTGCAGCAACAGTTTGGTAAGATACTAAAAACTTTGAGTTTATCAAGTGACTCACCTAATGTTAGCACTGGCGTTTGCAGAAATATGATAACATATTAAATATGCTGTCATTCATTCATGTTATCAGCATTTAAAATGAAAGAAGAGGGTAAGGGATGTTTTTCAACTGTTCCAGGTAAGATTCAATCACCTTTGGGATTAACTTGTGAGTCAAATCCACCCTTGGGCTCTCTAAGCATCTCGTATTTTCTGTATGTGTGGTGCAAAGCAGTAAAAACCCAGGAAAATGGCTATGTCACAGCTGCTTTGGCTCAAAGTAGAAAGAACATGAAAGAAAAGAGAGAAAAATAAAATACGCTGCTGGCAGTTCAACACCAGAACACCTTAGCCAATGCTTGGTTAAACATCATTCCATAGTGCTTTCTTAATTCTAAATGTCACTGGTGTCCTTGATGCTTTTACATCCTTGCCATCAGAAATGTCATTGCTTTGGCTTCATTGGCTGCTCATTTCATGTCACTTGATCATTTTTTGTCCAACTAACTTATTTTAGCTTTGAGTTTTTAGTTTGGTACAGTACTGTGGAACATAATTGGCACAGTTAACATTTATTACCATCTATAAGTTTTGGTTTAGTATACATTTTTAAGAAGTTTTTAAAAGAAATCTCCAATGCTCACTAAGGGTGCATTAATTTGAAAAAAAAAAATAATAAAAATAATAATAATAATAATAATATTGTGAAATGGTATTACATTTTAAAATAATGTGTCTTAATATATTCTAAAATATAATTTATTCATCTGTTGGCATTTTTTCAGCAGCCATGGGCTCTTATGGTTACCTTTTAAATATTTAGTATAAAATCTTGTGTAACTGTTGACACATCCATCACATTTGGTCACATACACACTTTTATTCTTGTATCTATTTTTGACATTTTGTGCTATATTCTTGTATACCATTCATTTATTATTTCCTTTTACTAAAAGTTTTAGAAGAGAAGACAAAAAACACATCAGAGGAGATTTGCTGTTGACAACTCCGTTTGTTCGTTTCTCACTTTTGATCCAATTTAAAATGATTTTAAATGCTGCACATCACAAACCATAACCATCTGAACTGTCAGATGAAGATAGTTATGGTCTTTGTTGGTTATTAAAAAATAAGATTTTCCCAGAAAATATTTGTGCAGAATGGCACCAGATGTTGGCAGACATACAGTGCCTTATGCTTTGTGTTAATGTTAAACGATTACTCTACTTCCAAAACAAATATATCCTGATAATTTAGTTACTCCCATGTCATCCAAATTGTTCCTCAGTCACAAAGAAATTAGGTTTTTTGAGTAATACATTACAGGATTTTTCTCGATATAGTAGACCTCAATGGTGCTCAATGGATTGAAGGTTAAAAATGCAGTTCTAGTGCATCTTCAAAGGGCTCTACACGATCCCAGCCGAGGAATAAGGGCCCTAATGATCAGTTTTTTTCAAAAAAAAAATAAAAAAAAAATACAATTTATATACTTTTTAACCTCAAATGCTCGTCTTGTGTAGCTCTGTGATGTGCACTCCGTTTTAAGACAGGGTATGTCGAAAAACTCCCATCTCATTTTCTCCTCCAACTTAAAAATCGCCCTACATCGCTGTAGATAGAACCGACCCAGTGTTCACAAAGTAAACTTGCAAGGATGGCCAAACATCCTTTACAATAAAAGGTAAAACAGTGGGGGTTTTTTGGGGTTAATTTTCCGACATACTCTAACTGTCTTCAACCAGAGTGCACAGTAGGGGTGTGCAAAGCAGCCGGTATTTGTATCTGTATTTGTATTTGTTGAGGGGGGAAAAGTATTTGTATTTGTATTTGTATTCGAGTAAAATTCAAAATAGGTGTAGAATCCTGTTTTTTTTTTTTTTTGTGCGTTACACTTATAATTTACGTTATAGTGTAAGTATTCTTTAATTATATCCATTATAATAATTATGTATATGCAATATTGGTTGATGTTTTTGAACATGTAACAAGGAACGCCATTGAAAAGAAAATAACATAACAGCCATTATTACCTCATCCATGGTTAAACCAACAACTAATAAAATACCATTGTAAACATTATGAACCCCACCACCACCCGTCCTTGTTGGAGGATGCTGAACAGACAGAATAAAAACAAATAATACTTAAAAGAACTGTTCTTCTTCTGAATGAACTTCTTTCCCGTGGCGTCTGCCGTTGCTAAGCAACCATGACCTGATCTCTCAATGAAGACTCGGAAGCTTCAGCAAAGCATTAATGGATTTCCAGCATTAAAAATCGCTTGCAGTAGCTCTGCTATTAAATTTATTTTAAAATGGTTATTCCTGTACAGATATGATAAGCTGTTTCTCCAACTTGGCTGGGAAAGGGTGAAGCCGATTGGTTGGTTCTGGTCACATGACCTGCGCTGCGCTTGTGGCATTCTGAAAAGTTGAGATGTATTTTATCTGGATGCGGTGTTTCCATTATGAGCGCGCATACCACGCGTCTACATGTGAAACAACGAACTTGAGCGCGCATGTGAACGGCCCCTAATGGAATAATCTCCCGATCAAACTCTGCTTCCCAAAAGCTATAAACTGCCTCCAGAACCCAGTTAACGTACAAAAATCTATTCAACAAAAATAGTGATGCAGTGAAGTCTTTTTTCACCCAGCCGACTCTTCTCTGTTGCTGTGTGGAGCAGCCTGTGTCAGTCACCTCTTTTAACCCCACCCCCCGACTCCTGAATGTCACTCCCTCACACGGGCATGCACTGACTGCGGTCTCATGAGGAAACGCAGCTTTTTGATATAAAGTTTTTCTTGTTCCCGAATACAAATATTTTTTAAAGTATTTGTTCGAAATAAGTATTCGTAAAAAATACGGTATTTGTGCCTTTCCGAATACTGTATTCGGGTTCGGCTCCACCCCTAGTGCACAGATAACGCATGTGCATAGCAGAGCTAGACAAGACAAGCCTTTGAGGTTAAAAAGTGTATAAATATAAAGTATTTTTTAAAAAAAATGACAGATCAATACGGCTGGGATTGTTTAGAGCCCTTTGAAGCTGCATTGAAACTGAATTTTTTAACCTTCAAACCATTGAGCACCATTGAAGTCCACTATATGGAGAAAAATCCTGGATTTTTGGGGCATGTATAAAAAAAGAGCTGTTTTCACTAAATGGAAATGAGCTGCATATTCCCGTCCCGTCTTTCAGAAGAGTGGTAGCGTATACATCTCTGCTTTGCTTACCTACAGCAATAAACAGTCAGTAGAAATAACATAACTGAGAGCAAGAGATCTGGTGCTCAGCCATACATATGGGAAGCCAAACTTGGGAAGACAAAACAGCACAATGTTACAGAGCTAATCTCACAAGTGCTGCACTGATCAATTAAAATACTTAGACAACATACACACACAAATGTGGTTACGTTAGCTAAGCACTATAACAACATGACATTTACAAAGCATTCAGGAGTGAAATGATGTGCACAGACATAAATGTAGATTTTGAGGCACATTACCTTAAAAAATAAATGTAATCCACTGCCTCGTCAGTGGCTCAGATGTTAGGAGAAAATAAAGACTTGTATGTTCAGTCTTGCATCCAAACACAAAACACTGTGATTGCTTACAAGACATTGTTGATGTTACAGCTGCTCGAGAGCAGAGAAAATGGAGGACAGCGTGCAACCACAGACAACTCGCTGAGGGCTGAAATTTTGGCAATGCAGGTCTGTCAGTCAGCAGACATGGGCAGGGCCTAAACAATTTGATGTCACACTGCTTTGAGAATCAAAACCCCATGCCTAATGAGACTGGTTTGGTTTAATGGGGATTAAAAAAAGGAGTCTGTGGATTTTTATAATTGTAGGGTGGTTGTGTTCACACACTGCAAACACACATTTTGTTCGAACACCATGTAGAAGTGGATATTGCATAATAGGTGCCCTTTAATGGCAAGACTGCTATATGTAAATGTGGCATGAGAGCCTGACACTGACTTAAAGCATGCACTTTGTAGCACATGCAATCCCTTATTCTTAACATAGCATCATCCATATAGTGCAGCGAGTGCGTGACATCTGCAGACCTCACCGCCTGAAGAGCACTGTGTAATGGAGCTTGCTTAGTGACCCAGTTCAATCTACCCAAAGACTATATTTTCATCTAGTAATTTATTATTTTTTTATAACCTCTGATATTATTTATGTGAATTGAAAAGGCTGGGTTTTTCTCTGCAGTGGTGCAAGCAAGTTGAACTAACGCTATTATTTTAAAGTCAGAGTAATTGACTGTATAATGCAATTCTTTCAATTCCTTTTTTTTCATTAAGAATGTAAGTTTCACTTTGTCTTATTCTCTGAATTAGAGATTTGCAGAACAACATTTTCTATCTATTAGAACCTGAGATTCTGGAAAACCGACTGGCTGATGGCACCACAATGTATTTAATCGCCAGCTCTTTAGAGAAGGGACATTTTAGAGACATTTTAGCACTGGAATACATGAAGTAAAGGAAAAACATGAATAAATCAACTCTTCAGTAAGGTATCCGATAGATATTCAAAAAGTAAACATAGTTAAGGTTAAGAAAGGGATAGTTTACCCAAAATTGAAAATTCTGTAATCATTTACTCTCATGTCATTCCAAAGCGTAATGCAGTTTTTTCTTCTGTAAAACGAAACATGTTGGTAACCAAGGAGTTTTGGTGCCCATTGACTTGCACTGTATGGACAAAGAAACCTTAACAAGCACGGCATACAAGTTTTGTAGCACCATAAGGGTGAGTAACTGAGGGCAGAATTGTCATTTTTGGTTGAACTATCTCTTTAATATGCGCAAAACTATCATAGAGACCTTCATATTGTGTATAATAACGGGAACATTGCTCACAGCAGGTGATTTGAAGTCTCTCACTGCTAATTTGATTGGATTTGTTTGTTTAGCACCATATTTTCTGTTACGGACATGCCCTTTGCCATTATCATTGTGGGGAATTGCTTTTGTGTTCTTATTAGAAGCACAGCGGGCCTCAGTTGAGATGCACCTCCATCGGTTACATCTGTCAGTCTGGTGTGCTGGGGTTGACTGTCAGAGTAAATGCCTTATGTAAAATCTGGACAAGTATAAGGTCAAGTTTTTATTTTATTAACCAAGGGAATCTTTTAACATCAATACAGGGACGAGTATGTACTCTAGTGCATGAGAAATGTGTATGCTTAAGTACGTCATGCGAATGTTGCTGTTCATAGACCAGACTATGTAGAAATGTAGCTTCTTTTAAACCATTCTGACCCCATTAGACTACTGTAGGATAGATCTGGCTTGTGGCCAGGCTTTTGTAAGAAAACATGCCTAATGGAGAAATCTAGGTTTACTCAGATTGCTGGGGCCACGCAGTTGCCTGCACACTGCACAGTTTCATAGTGATTGAATACTGGAAGTTTAATTTAACATTTTAACTAAAAGCGAATCTCTCCTCTGCGAGGTGTGCTTTGAATGTGATTTGAATGTGATCATATTCATTGGCTTGTGGCATGCTTCACTGTTTTCTTTAATTGGATTCTTCATTAGAGCGCAGAGCAAAGAGGAAATGCAAGCATGATGGGACACTTGACAGCTGTGAGATGTGCATTGTCTTTAACAACTGTAAACCTAACTCAGGTATTATATAGCTGTCACAAATCTTTAGGTAACATGTCTTTTTATAACGTCCCTACTTTAAAAATGTATCTATAGATACAATTCACAGCAGTTTCCAATTGAAATAAACACTAGAGGCAGTAAAATGGCAACAGCTCTCTCTTTAAAAGTTATTAATTTTGTTCTTTAAATAGTGATTACAGGAACAGGTTATTGATTACTTACACAATACTGTTATAGCCTTAAAGTGTTCACACACACAAAAAAAATGTCATTAATTACTCTTTCATGCCGTTCCAAACCCAAAAGACTTTTGTTCATCTTTGGAACACACAAGATATTTTTGATAAAATCTGAGAGCTTTTTGACCCTGCACAGACAGCAACGCAACTGATGTGTTCAAGGCCCAGGAATGTAGTAAGAACATCTTTAAAATAGTCAATGTGACATTAGTGGTTCAACTTTAATGTTATTAGGCTACGAGAATACTTTTTGTGCGCAAAGAAGACAAAAATAATGACTTTATTCAACAGTTCTCTTCTGTGTCAGTCTTCGACACTCATTTGGAAAGACATGAGGGTGAGTAGTTATTGACAGAATTTTCACTTTTCGGTAAACTATCGCTTTAAAACACAGTTACCATAGTACATGCTTTGTATCATGATACATTTTTGATGTTTGCATTACAACTCCATATGTTGTCTGGCTTTTTTGATGTAGTAAACTTGCTTGGTAGCTCACCTAGTACAGTATTGTACTTGTAATGCAGAGCTCTGAAGTTATGTGAAACATCTCACGATAAAAAAGTAAAAAAAAATTAGAAGCAAGCTAAAATGGCCTACCTGATTTCATGATGAAAACATACCCATGGGAACTTTTTCACAAGATGTGAAGTGCATATCTCTGCAGTTTCCAACAGAATTGAACACTTGAGGCATGAAATAGGTAAAACAGTGAGTACTTGTAATTGTTTTCAGACACAGTTATGAATACAGCTCTATATGTTTCATTTTTCAGACATGTTCGGTATCTCAGCCAGCACGAAATTGGACTCAGGATGCAGAATCCTTGGGTATGAATCCTGTGAAAAACATGACTCACAATGTAAGAGCTGAAAGCTGAGAAATCGATAAACAAGCTAAAACAGGATGCTTGTGATTGCGCTTTTGAGTCACATTTGCTTTTCTTCATACTATCGGGTAGGTTTAAGTTTAGTGCAGATGGTTCGTTATTTCAAAATTTTAAAATCTTACGTTTGCTTTTGCAGGTGGTACTTTACAGGGCTTTACAGTGCGACCATTTCACTCGCATTTGTGACTGAAAACTACTATGTTCAGCATATTTGACCCGTTCAGCATATTTGTGTTTGTGCTCAGGGAAGCTTCAAAGGTTTCTATGTGTTTTTGCAATGTTAAGTAATGTATCACAGACATATCTCTTGAACCTTTCATAAACAAAGTGTGGAGAAAATGTACATGAGAATGACTGTGCAGTATAGAGAGCTTAGGTGATTATAATAGAGCTTTGTGAGATTGCAAACTAAGATGAGTGACAGCTTTTAATAATTTTTAAGGGAGTTTGTAAATGAGATATTGATTTAATACAGCAGTTAAATAAGCAGGAAGTTATAATTAAGTGACTCACATTGTCTGACTATAACACTATTGGCTGATTTTGCTGAAACAAGTCACAAATGAGCTGGTGCGCATCTCTACTCAAACACTGCGGCGTTTTGTTTATGACGTTTAAACGAATCTAGTGAAATGATTCAATTTCCCATTCATAAAGACAGTCAGTTGCTTTATTCCTGAATGAACCAGCTGTTCGAACGAATCAAATGAATGACATGATTCAGTAATTAAATCAGTGTCTTGCCCCCACCTGCTGGTAGATCTTTTCAGTTATTTAAAGGAGTAGTTCACTTTCAGAACAAAAATTTACAGATAATGTAATCACCCCTTTTCATCCAAGATGTTCATGTCTTTCTTTTTTCAGGCGTAAAGAAATGATGTTTTTTGAGGAAAACATTTCAGGATTTCCCTCCATATAATGGACTTCTATGGTGCCCCCAAGTTTGAACTTCCAAGATGCAGTTGAAATGCTGCTTCAAAGGGCTCTAAATGATCCCAGCCGAGGAAGAAGGGTCTTATCTAGCGAAACGATCGGTTATTTTCTAAAAACATTTACAATTTATATACTTTTTAATCTCTACACAGAGTACACACAGAGCTAGACAAGACAAGCATTTAAGGTTAAAAAGTATATTATTTAGAAAATAACCAATCGCTTTGCTAGATAAGACCCTTCTTTCCTCGGCTGGGATGGTTTAGAGCCATTTGAAGCTGCATTTTGGAAGTTCAAACTTCGGGGCACCATAGAAGTCCATTATATGGATAGAAATCCTGAAATGTTTTCCTCAAAAAACATTTCCTTACAACTGAAGAAAGAAAGACATGAACATCTAGGATGACAAGGGGGTGAGTACATTTTTGTTCTGAAAGTGAACTACTCCTTTAAATCATTTAATATTTCTGTATTCAAATTGTATATTTAAAACATTAATCTCAACAACATGAATTTATGAATTTAATTGCACTCATGCCATCTCTGAGCCTCATTAAACATAAGAAAAGGCGAAAACAAAGGTAAAAACAAAATTCCCCTGTAAATCATTTGAAGGAGTCAAATATCACCTCGTAGGTAGGCTCATTTTTTTATCAGATTTTTTGATTATTGTTTAGAATGTGCTCCTGAAATTTTGACTGTGCTCCTAAATTTAAGCACAAGTGCTCCTAACAAGAAAAGTAAACGTAGAGCCTTATTTTTTACAACACAATATAGCAATAATTTTGCACTTGTCTGACATTTTATTTTTGAACTGCAAAGAAACGGACAACAACCAACGTAATCAAACATTGCAATATTCACATTCATCTGTTTCAGATAAAACTGAACACTGGACATTTCATTTTGGAAGTGTTGCAAAACAAACAAGAAGCAATGTTATGTTTTGCAGAAATGTCCCCATACACAGCATATTCTGGTTTTTGGAATAAACTCCCTGGTTGTTAAAATCAACTCAATCTGAGTGTACATACGTGACCATCAAATAGACTCCAGCAGAGTGTTAAAATAACTCTGCTCTTGGAGTTTAATTTTTAACACTTTTTCAGAGTTAAAATTTAACACTTTCTGGAGTTAAAATATTAATCTTCTGGAGAGTAATTGTAATTCTAAAAATTAGTTAATTATAATTTAAACTCCTTAACCAGTGTTAAAAACACTTATTAGAGATAACACAATATAATGTTTTATGTGGAAATGACAAAACTGAATGCCATACTCTCGACTTGCTGCTTTTATTTGAGCAAATTCATAGATTAGATTTAGAAATTCCATGCATGTAAACTCTTTGAAATTAATTGCTTTCATAAAATACTGTAAAATCTAACAGCAAAACATTTACATTTAATACATGTCTGCAGCTAACAAAAAATGTTTAGCAAAATTGTATTCATCATTGTCAACAACACATCACTGCATTATATATAATCAAGCCTGCGGGATTATAAAATAGTGCAGTAAGATTGTGTAACCTGAGGTAGACATACATCAGATGAAGTAACAAGGAACAACTCCAGTTATACCAGGATACATTCCATGAATTAGTTTGAGGCGTCTGAACAAAAACAAAACTGTACCAAAGGATGGAGTGCAACAACTTAACATTTTGGTTAAATAAGACAGTTATTGCTTGTTCAGCAACCTTGCTCACAGTTCTTTTACTGCAGTTGTACCTATATCAATATTATATAGAGTTCTTGTAAAAATGTGAAGAGGCTGGACAGAGCATCATGATACTTAACACTGAAAACAAAATAGGACTTGAACAGCTCTTCAAAAGCATTTAATGATGTACATGACCGACAAGCCAGAACTTCTCTGTCCAAGACGATGTAAAAGGTGGAAACCTGTGCTTTTGAAGTCCCTGAGGCAAGAAGATATGGCTGAGTGTTTCCTTCAGTGGTCAGGGGATAATCATCAAGACTTTGGCATGACTGAAACACAACATAAACATCCCTTTATAAACAATAGGCATTAAAGGAAGTTAACTTCCAGAACCAAAAATACAGATAATTTACTCAACCCTTTGTCATACAAAAGGTTCATGTCATTCTTTTCTATCTTAAGTCATAAAGAAATTGTTTTTTGAGGAAAACATTCCAGCATTTCTCTCCATGTAGTGGACTTCAATGGTGCATGCAACTTTGAACTTCAAAATTGCAGTTTCAATGCAAATTCAAATGGTTTTAAACCATCCCAGCTGAGGAAGAAGGGTCTTATCTAGCGAAACAATGAGTTACTTTCATAGATAAAATATTATGTGTACACGTTTTAACCTCAAATGCTTGTCTAGATCTGCATTGAGCATACGTACTGTGTGCAATATGGTTCAAGACAGTTAGGGTATGTCGAAAAACTCATCTCTGGTTAAGATAACCACTGACATTAAAGAGAAAACATGTAAATTAAGATAACCACTAATGTTAGTGTGATTGAGAATGCAAAATGTTTAAGCTGAAAACAATGAACTCTCATGGGTCACGGGTCACAAGTCTCAACTAAAACATATTTAACGTTAGCCGTAACGACTCAAAACATTGCAGGCATAACTTTACACTTTCATGGCTAAACTATTATCGTGTTTAGCCAGGGTATACACTGCAGTTTACTGACATTTCTGGATATTACCTCGTCTCGTCGGCATTAGTTTATGTAAGCTTAACAGAATGTTTCTTGAGCGAGTCACCACTTGAATTTGACGGCAAAACACTCATATTCAGAAATGCGGTAAAAGCTGAGGAAGAAGGGTCTTATGAGAATTTAATGTTGCACTTAATTGAATTTAATGTAGCGAAACAATGAGTTACTTTCATAAATAAAATATTATGTGTACACGTTTTAACCTCAAATGCTTGTCTAGATCTGCATTGAGCATACGTGCTGTGTGCAACACGGTTCAACACAGTTAGGGTATGTCGAAAAACTCATCTCATACATCACTGCAGAAGTACCGACCCAGTGTTTACAAAGTGAATGTGCAAAGATCATCAAACGCCCTTTGCAATAAAAGGTAGAACAGCAATAAGAAAATGAAATGAGAGTATTTCGACATACTCTAAATTTATTGAACCAGAGTGCACAGAGTACACATGCACATCGCAGAGCTAGACAAGCATTTGAGGTTAAAATGTGTATAAATATCAATTTATGAAAATGACAGATTGTTTGGCAAGATAAGACCCTTCTACCTTGGTTGGGATTGTTTAGAGCCCTTTGAAGCTGCAATGAAACTGCATTTTTAACCTTCAATCCGTTAAGCACCATAGAAGTCCACTAAAATTCTGGAATACTTTCCTCAAAAAACATAATTTCTTTACGACTGATGAAAGAAAGACATAAACATCTTTGATGACAAGGGGCTAAATTATCTGTAAAATTTTGTTCTGGAAGTGAAGTAATACTTTAAGTTAAATATTTGGAATAGAATAGTGTTGTTTTAACAAACCTTAAGATATTTCACCAGATGATAGGCTGCTTTCTTCCAGCTGATTGTGGAGTAAGAAGATCCAGCAGGGCAAGCAGAGAAGCCATATCACTGTGCTATTCTGGATACAGAAAACAACAGTAGTGAACTAGTCTGTTTGTGGCATCTCTAGGTTCTCAAAGCAAGAATTTACTGATAAGCTTTCTTGATAGAATACATTTTAAACAATAACTGTGTTTTAAGTGTTTTAGCAGTGTTTCTAGGGAAAATATTTTTGGGAAATAATCTAGAACAACCTTTTAACCTGAAGATTGGCTGATAAATAACATTATCATTTTGATGATGACTGTACCTGGATCATCAGATCCTCCAGCTTTCAGATGCTGTTTTAGGAGAGCAGTCTCTTTAAGGTTCCTGGCCTCATGGATGTGCTCCATTTTTCCAGGAACCTTGAAGCAACCTCTAAAAAAGATAACCGTTCAGACACCTAATGTTACAATATTTTTTTCAATAAAATTTTGAATTATTATTTAATACTTACCAGTCCTTTGACATCCAAGAAGCAAGGAAACATTTGTAGTACATCAGCTGAACCCTGGTGATTTTCAGTGTTGTATTATCTGGTATCAAAAACTTCTGCTGGAGTACACCATAACATCAACAACATGTTATTTACAAAATAAATTATAAAATTACTGATACTTATTCTTTATTAACTGATTACTAAACATCTGAGAAACAAAATTCCCTTCCCTTCCATGATGCACTTCTATCACCATCGTTGCCTGACATTAAAGAGAAAACATGTAAATTAAGATAACCACTAATGTTAGTGTGATTGAGAATGCAAAATGTTTAAGCTGAAAACAATGAACTCTCATGGGTCACGGGTCACAAGTCACGATTAAACATATTTAACGTTAGCCTTAACGACTCAAAACATTGCAGGCATAATTTTACACTTTTATGGCTAAACTATTATCGTTTTTAGCCAGGGTATACACTGCAGTTTACTGACATTTCTGGATATTACCTCGTCTCGTCGGCATTAGTTTATGTAAGCTTAACAGAATGTTTCTTGAGCGAGTCACCACTTGAATTTGACGGCAAAACTCTCAAATTCAGAAATGCGGTAAACAGAAAGACGTTAGCTAATGTTAGCTTGTTCACATCTAAAAAAAAAAAAGCCCGCACAACAAGAGACTACATTCAACACAAAGTTCGCCTCGGTCATTGGCGTTAGTACACAGTATAACAGGTACGACAAAACGTGTCTGTCAGAAAATAAAGAACAATTTGAAATTCGTTTTTTTTACCTACCTCGTGACGGAGTACACAACTTCAGTCCTTTCTGCTGCAGAACCAGGGTCGTGTCATGGCGCGATCCAGATGTAACGTTAGTGTTCAAATGTGCTCCTGAACACCAATGAACGAACTCCGAAATACAACACAGCCAGGGAGTATCCCATAACACAAACTGTAGTCAGAGTTAAAAAATAAACTCCAAAAATCGAACACTTTCACACTTTTTTGCCTAACTCCTGATTTTTGAACTCCAGAAATGTGCTGTGTATGTGTGCCTGGGTTGTCTTGAGACATGTTCATGCTTAGATGGCATCTTTCTGTACTTTTTGTTCAAAACAGTGGAAAGTCTCCCTATAGTGTTTTGCCCTCTAACTCTTTTTGCTTTACCATCTTTACCCATGTTAAATGAAGGTATCCATCAGGAACATATGGACAGAATGAGCACAGATGGCATTACTTTTCTCTGCCTGCAGGCCCAGGTAGGCCTCAAACTTTATCTTAGCTCAAAATGTGAATGACTCCTCAGGGATTCATCCTGTTTTAAGACACACTGGAGATGCTCTTATCATGAAAAGCCTCTTATTTCCATTCTCATTCTTTAGTATTAAATCCAATTTCCACTATTCCCAATATTGATTTACCATACAGCTCTTATCAGGGTGTAGGTGTGTGTTTATGCATGTAATTCTTTCATGCTTACAGAATGAGCATGTCATGTTCAGGTCAGAGAGATAAGGAGGAAAACAGGCAGGAGATGGCATACTGTGTGGGAACAGAGAATACGTCCTATGAATGGAGAAGTATAAGGCTGGTTTTAGACTCAGCAGGGGTCTGTGAATGCAACAGTCTAATGATCATTTGAGATAAAAGCAGCTTTTCTAACAGAGTACCTTGTAGGGGTGATTGCATTTTTCTTTGATATTAGAAATTGTATACCATTATGGAGTGGTAATTAACTTGTGTAAGTGTTATTATTAAGCTTTTAAACACAATTGCATGTTTCAAATATGACTCTGTCGGTGATTGAGGATTTAAGTGCAGTGAAAATACCAGAGAGGATAGGCTTGCATGCGGAGATCTGATTTTGACCACAAAATGGTCTGCTTGATATTTTTAGCTGTTGAAATGGAATTGAAATATAAGCTGGTGGCAGTGTGATTATTAAAGGGATATTTCACCCAAATATGAAGCCTCTTTATGACTGTCTTTCTCCTGTGGGACCACAAAAGTCTTCTTTTATACAGAGGTTACCAAGTTCTTTGTTACAGAAGCATTCAGAAAGACATATGCAAAGCTGACTGGAAATTGTGGTTGCTTTTTCCAAGTCTTTATGAGAACAAATGAATGAAGACACTGCAGTGTTTGTGTCTGTATGTACTAGGGTCAGTGGTTCAAAGCTTTTGTAAGAGCACCAATTGTGATGATACACTGGGGCTTTAATTAAAACTAAAGGTTTCTCTTCTACACTATGCATAGCAATTCTGCCCTTGAGCATCAAATGCATCAGGGTTGCTACAATACAGTGTTTTGTTCTCTCTATGAACAGAATGAGCTGATGTAAGCAGCATGCATTTATTTCACTTCTCATATTGTCATTTTCTGTTCAGTAAATCTGACTGAATCCAGACAGCTGATCAGTTTCTATGCAACCTGATCTCACAACAAAAATGTTCTGACTTGAATCCTGTTGGGTGGCGCTACAACTCCATGATAAAACATCAAATGCTCCATGATGTTTTACAATAATGTACAATCTGCACTACACCTAAACCGACCTGATAGTACACTCTTAAAAATAAAGGTGCTTTTAAAAGGTTCTTCACAGCGATGCAATAGAAGTACCATTTTTGGTTCCACAAAGAACCATTCATTCAAAGGTTCTTTAAAGAACCATCTCTTTCTTACATTTTTATAATCTGAAGAACCTTCTTTCCCCACAAAGAAACTTTTGTGAAACAGAAAGGTTCTTCAGATATTGTAGGTTCTTTGTGGAACCAATTAAACAAAAAAGGTTATTCTGTGGCATCGTGAAGCATCTTTATTTTTAAGAGTGTATGAACAAAAGCGAATGTGACGAAAAAACGCAATCGCTCTTTCATTATGAGTCATGTTTTTCATGCGATTCGTACCCAAGGATATTCTGCATCTTAAGTTTAATTTTGTGCCATCTGAGCTATCGAGCAAGCATGTTACATCCGGAAAACATAACATATGTAGCTGTACTCATAACTGTATACGAAAATGATTACAAGTGCTCACTGTTTTACCGCCTCTAGTGTTCATTTCTGTTGGAAACTGCAGTGATGATACATATTCGCGTCTTGCGAAAAAGTTCCCACAGGTATGTTTTTGTCCTGAGATTTGATCCAGGTAGTTTTTATGCTATAGTCTGGAGCTATAATAAAGTTCTGAGTTTACTGCTATTTGGATGGGAATGTGTTTAGTTTTTATTAGTTTTAATGATGATCAACTTTGTAATAGTTTTGTATCTCAATCTATGGCTGTTCTTATAAAATACTTACAGAATAATATAAAGCAAAAATTGTATTATGCAGCAATGTTAGTGTAAAAGCACAGCATGAGCCTGCTGTTTTAGGTACGCTGCTTTGCTTATGTTTTGCTCATGTGTACTTTGCGAAACTGACCTTTTACTGCTATGCAGGACTATATTGTCCTGGAACAAAATGGCAAAAGGCACTTTTTATTGCAGTTTATAATGTTTGAATGTCAAGGTTATGTTTCATCTTGCTTTACTGGGCGATTTATGCCTATTCCTGTTCAGCCAGTAAATAAACAAAAGAAATGCTGGAGAGTCTGAACTTGTGTCTGTGGATACTAGGACTTGCATTCATCATGCTGCCAATTTAAAACCACGTTTCAATACCAGTCACCTTCACTCCCAGCACTCCATACCTCTTTTAGCTATTTTAACGACAGTGTAATTACAAAAATCTCTTACGCTTTCTCTGTCATTTGCTTTGACTATGTAATGTGTACAAACAGCTTTTTAAAATACTCCTCAGGTTTGATAAATTGGCTTAAGGAATACATATTTTTACTGATTGCCTCAACTGTCACCTTCACTTCAGCTTCATTTTTTTGAAAAGGATAATGTTTCTTAGAAATGATGCATGTATTTTTCATTATATTTTCAACACAAATGTTGGCTTACTAACACGAAAATGTCAAGTGGTTTAAGCTTTAAGTTAAAGGTGTTAAAATATTTTCTTGCTTGAATGCATTAAAATAAATTATAATTCTATATCAAGAATATTATTTTATGATGTAAAATAAATACTTTATCTTTATGGATATTTATAAAAAAATGTTCTTTAAATTATTATTATTTATACAAAATCATAAGCCAATAAAATGGCTTCGTGTATGTTGTTTATGCCACATTGATATTAATTATTAACATTATATTAAATATAGTTTATCATAGAAGAGATGCATTCAAAATTTTGGTATTAATTGTGTTGTTAATGTATTTTTGAATGTATCATCGAATACATCTCACATTAGATTATCTTGTATCTTTTTGTTTACCTTCTTGCTTCTTCCTATCGTTTCTGTTTGTGAATTTTAAAGCTTCAAATTACTGTAATCAATAAATCAACGGGCTGAAAACCATTACTTCGAATTATAGGCAACCCACCATCACTGGGAATGAGCTGACACAATCATGAAAGCAGCCTTCATTACAGCCTATTGACTAAACTGCCAAGGAGTTAAGCTAGTGAAAAACTCACTAAACAAACATGTAGCAAAGCCACATTGCACTTAGAGAGAAAGACAGAGGAAAAGCAATAGAGAAAAATTGTGATTTAAAGCAAAATATATATCCTCAGCTAATAGGATTAGAGCAACAACAGGATCGGACACTGGAAGAGACACTGAAGGAGAGGTTGAACCGATGTGATTTCACTGTCCTTTATTTAAAAGTAATACATGGTTTATCTGAAGTAGTTTTTCAAGAGCATTTTCAGGTATTTTGTGGAAATCTCAAGGTTTGCAGGTGAAGGGAAACGATACTGACACATGCTGCACTTCTCTGGCTGTCCTCTCGGTGGCAGTGTGGTACAGCACTTCACGTCAGGTTTCGCCCGTGTGGCTTCGGCATCTGTGATGCTGGCATTACCACTTTCCCCAAATACACATCCCCTTTCTCTGCAAATCACAAATCTTGGAGAAATTAATCCTTGAAATATAATGTAAAACCTATGATTGGGCAAAACGTATCATCAACCCAATATTATTGTTGTCCTATCATGTGTTAGCCTATTTCCTGCCAATGCAACACTCCCTGAAGCGACGATCCAAGGATCCTCTCTTGAGTCCAGAATCCTCTCCTACCTTTCTCAGTTGTAATACAATGCAGTGTCTGTAGTCCGAATGTAGAGCCTTTTGGAAAGAGCAAAGGGCCAGGAACTGCTAGAAACGAATGCTTTCTCTCAGTGTCTTTCTCACTTCCTCTCTCCATCCATTTCTTCCTCTCACACACACACTCATTCGCCCACACACATGTAAAGCAGGTCATTAGTATGCTTGTTGGTCACCTCTCTTCATCAGAAGTGTAACCAAGCTTTATTGAAAAACAAGCCAATCAGCAAGGATGTTGTCATTTGGAATTAGGTATTTTTGGACATGACTGTCAGCTCACATTCTCATTTTCTTGCATAATGTATTTTGTGGACACACATACTAGCTCAAGACCCTCTTTATTTGGATGGTAGAAAAGAGAAACTTAATGTAAGTAGCAAGAATCTGCAGTGTGCATTATAGAGAAAAACAAAATGTATCATATCACACAGCGAATCATAAACATTGCTGTCTTATTAGTGTTCAAGACAAGCGTCGCTGCTCTTGTTGCTCATGCTTAGCTTATCTCAAACCCCAAATGTTAAACTTTGATCTGTAATGCTTTCTGCACAATTTGCACCACAGTTTTTGACTTGAGCCAGTCCGTTGTAACTATTTGACATTTTAAATTATTTTTTAATAGTTATTCCAATAGGAATCCATGGAATTTTGACAGATTTCCCTTTGCATTTGCATTTCACATTTCACATTTCGCTAATAAGACTTGTATGGCTAAATATAAAGAAAATGATGACTCTTATTGAAATATATAGTAGAAAATCCATGAAAGATTTACGTTATTTAAAAAAATCCACTTGTTTTATAGATATTTTGGACTAGGGCACCATTATTTTGATTGTGTGACATGAATGCAATCGGTGAGCTCGTGGCAGTACTTTTATTGCTATTTTTACCACAACACAACTCTGAAAATAAAATACTGATAAGCTGTACTACATACTTGTGTGGCTAAAACCCTCTTAGTAAAACACTAACAGTTGGTTTAATGTTCCTTATTGCTTTTATAAATGACAATAACAGTAATGTTAAAGTGTGCTGGTCACAGGTAGCAAGACAGCTAACAATTTAAATGCCAAACATATAATTAATTTAAATGGGATGATTTCAATGATGCAGCTTCTTAAGCAGGGTTTTAGCATGCTGAGAGTGTGTTTTGCTTGAACGTGCTGTTAGACTGTCAGCGAAGTTTCATCTCTAAATTCATCCCCTTTAAAGCGTCACCACTACAGCCATCAAAACACTGCTTGTGTAACAAATTCACCGCACTCAGTAATAAATTTCAAGACAGTTACTGTCAGTCTCTCAGATCGCATGCTGTGAGCAATGTTCCCGTTTTCATGCATAATACATTGATCTCCTTTTTTTTATGAGAATTGTGATAGTTTTGTGCAATAAAGGTTATAGACATTTATCTGGTGTATTCGTTGAATACCTGCCAGTTAAAGGGCCGCATTGTACCCTATATCTTTAAATTCAGGATTATTTACACATTCAAAAGACAATTTTGGCCCTTGCATTATGTATCTCTTGCTGAGCATTGCATATTTAAAACAGTTCAACTTTTTAAATAAAAAAGCATCTTGAGACCCCACTGTGTTCTGCTTTATTGAGTTATGCCAGAATGTGTTTTACGTGTGAACACCCCTTGTTTATAACAAATTCATCAAGACATTTTTAACTTCACAGATTGCACGGATGCACAAATTAAGCACAGTTTACAAGCAAAAACAGTCCAAAACACTTCTGAACATACATGTCAGTGGGTGCTGACTTGAGACAGGGGATGGATGTTTTCACCGGAGGAAGCATAACTGGTATTTTGGCCAGTAGCGATGGTTAAAATGCCAAGGATTTGTTTCTTACAAACACATAGCTTTTCACTTCATAAGATTTTGATGGACTGGAGTCATAGCTATTATTGTAAATTCTTTGTCTCTGTTTGTTTGTTTATAAAAAACTCTTATCTTTTTGGAGAAAACACCCATGCCTTACAGCAATCAAAATCATCACAGTGTACTAGTGTACAGTATTTTGAAATCTAAGAGTTTTATTTGTTGCTGATCTTTAAAGTTAATTGTTTTATTTCAATTCTATTCCATGTGGTAAGTTTCCCTGTTTCAAACATGGTCCATCCAGTCAGATTTTAGAGTCAGAACTATCTGTTTTATAATTAATTTTCAAATTAATATTTCTCAGCATTGTCCTTTTCATCAAATCTCTGCTGAAGGTGAGAAACTCCCCTGCACTCATTATTATTGATAGAACTAATGATGATAGATCCATCACCATCCACACCGAGGGAAAACATCATCTGTGTTTCTGCGGCTGCTTTTTGTCATAAAGTTTCAAATGAAAGTATGTTTTGTGCGGTGTTGGGCGGTATTGTGTGTAAGTGTTTTCATCTCTCACACACACACAACTGACTCCTTACGGTTACACACCATGGCTTCCCAGAATGACAGAACCCATTCTACCGTCTATTCCCTTTCATTAGGTACCATAACGAGATACACCCTTTGAGATGTGTTACAAGACTCCTCCACCCCACATCTTCTCTTCTGTTTTCCTCTCCTCTTACCTCTCCCTCCACATTCATGTCACGTATTCAATTACTCTGGACTTTATTACATACTTATATGTGGTTTTAAAGGACAAACAGACGTTTATTATGAAAAGGAAATTATTTTTAACTCATCTTGTGATTGGCGTCTTGGGGTTTGCTTTGTTTATTCATTTGAGTGACTCTGTCTCTGCTCTAGCTGTCAGTGCTTTGCAATGTTCCAACATGACCGGTTACAGGACACACAATTGGGGCTTGACTTCATCATGCCTGCTCCTCAATGATTCCGGGAAATCCTCATTATGAGGATGTATTCAAAGAGACAGCGGGACAGACTCATTAAAAGACTTTAAAAGCGACCTGCCAGATTACATAAAATGCCGAATGTCAACATGGTAAACACAGTCAATTAGTGATGAGAGAGAGGTAGTAGTATGAGATAGTATGAGATTACATTATTGATTAGATTTAGGTTCATTCATTCAGTCATTCATTCATTTATTTACACAACAGTTCTCCTCAAAACTGATTGGCTGGTAAGAGTGTGATATTCAAGCCGATATGTACAAACTGTTTGTACCACTGCATAAACCCGCAGAGAGCAGCCTCACTTCGGCCGGATCTTCTACAATTTGCCGTTGACTGTGATAAAAAATTACAGATAACTGACTCCTTGTCATCCAAGATGTTCATGTCTTTATTTCTTCAGTCTTCAAGAAATTAGGTTTTTGAGGAAAACATTTCAGTCCATATAGTGGACTTCTATGGTGCCCCGAGTTTCCAATGTTGGATGATTCTGAAGTTGGACAAGAAAATGAGATGGGAGTTTTTCGACCTACACTAACTGTCAAGAAACGGAATACACAGAGTTGATGCAGTGCTAGACAAGACGAGCATTTGAGGTTAAAAAGTATATAAATTGTCAATTTTATTTTAGAAAAAAAAAACAATGGTTTTGCTAGATAAGACCCTTCTTCCTTGGTTGGGATCGTTTAGAGCCCTTTAAAGCTGCATTTTGGAAGTTCAAACTTGGGGGCACCATAGAAGTCCTAAAAAAGGTTTTCCATAAAAAAAAAAAAAATTAAAAAAAAAACAATTTCTTTATGACTGAAAAATGAAAGACATGAACATCTTGGATGACAAGGGGTTGAGTAAATTATCTGTAATTTTTTTGTTCTGGAAGTGAACTCCTTTAATAGACGTAAAACAAAGATATTACTTTTCTCAGCGACCATACAAACTAATGTTTTATTGTGAATCTGAGACTAAACTGAAGAATGAATGCTGTATCAAATGCAGGTAATCACACTTGCTTAGTCAGTCCCTTTCTCGTAATACTCTACTCCACATAATACACAACTTTAATACAGTAATAGAATAAGAAGCAAGAAATGAAGCAATGAAGTTCTAAAGTGTTTTTTTTTTTTTAATTAGTAGCGGAGTAACTGTCAAAGTGAGATTTTAATCCATGGCGGAAGAAAGTAGTTTGCACAAAAGAGGATTTTTAAAGCCACTCCGCTGTTGTTTTGTATGTATTTATACTGTTGTGTAAGTAAGGAATAATTGACGATGGGCCGTTGAATTCTTAGAAAATAATGTTTTTATCCTATTTTTTACTATATTTATTTGTTTGGCAAGTGTCGTTGTGGGTTTTGGTTATTTTGCTGTTTTGGGCTGTAAAGACCTTTGAAATAACTGAAGTCATGTGGCGATGTGATATTGACATGTGGTCAAGAGCTGTCTGGAACTATGTTCGCCGTGCGTTTCCCCGAAAATAATGCACACCATTAGAACGTTCTTCAGCCAATTACATTCAAGCATTTAGCTGCCCCATAGTATAAATGCAATATTACACTTGTAGCCATGAGATGTAGTTGTATGATATACAGCTATATCTCATGGCTACTCGTGTGATATTGCTCATATACATTGTTTATATGTATATGTATGTGCTCTTTTTTTTTTCTTTCTTGAGGAAACCCTTCTCGTCTTGATGTTTCTTGTATGTTGCTGATCTTTAAAATTCTTCAAAATGTTACATAATGCTATGTATAACATGCATTACACATGATTTGTTATTTAATGCATATTATGTTAAAACTTTGTATAGAATTTGTTGCGTTTACTGTTTTTATTTTACTTGAACTTTTTGAGGGTACCTACATTGTGCATCATGTAATACTGTGAATCTGTTGATTCTGACGATTATGGTGTGTTGGCAGGGTTTGCAGAAGTAAAGCACGCTTGATGTTCTGTCATAAACCAAAAAAAAAAGTTGTATGGCATTCCTGCTGTATTCCGGCTTGAATCCAACTCTTTCCACAGCCTCAAAACACATCATGCACTTTTGCACCTGTCGAACGCTCCATCAGAGCTTCCTCTAGTGTGTGAGCACCCTTAATGTTGTCATTTTAGTGTGTTCACATGCAGCGAGTGTCTATTCTGGTGTCACAGTCTCCATCAATAAAGGTATTGCATTTCTGTTGAATTCATCAGAATGAGATGGGAATGAATTGTGACTAAGTGCGGCATGACTCTCCTCCTCTTCATTAATTGAAGAGGCAGAGCTGTTGTGCGTTGGTGGTATGGTACGAGAGAGAGTTGGCCACACAGGGCTCGCTGTCATGCACTCTAACGTGTGCTCACAGTGCAAAAGTCTGGCTGAGTCACACACGTCTCTGAAACGCACTTCATCTGCCTCATTATAGATTATCTTAATGCTCATGATCGCTCTCACACATTATAGCTCTTTTCCTTAGATGTGACTTCCTGAAGCTCTGGAGCTGTAATAATACCTGCCATTTATATAGGTGTTACTGGTGGTAGGATGAGTCTTTTAGCCCATTCTCAATTTATTTGGTTCATTCCTACACTATATTTGCAATTTATTTTAGAAAAACAGACTGCTAAACTGATCTCCCTTTTTTGAAACTCTTTCGTTCTATAGAATTGGGGTTTATTGGTCATTATCATTTTTCTTCTGGAAAGATCGTCAGCCCGTTTTCATCTCAGTCATCAACTACGCTAATAAGTGTACGCTGAAAAAGAGGAACTCAAGCTGTGAGTCTTGTCTGAATATATCTGAGTGGTAATAGATGTCAAAAAGCACTAATGTGTAGGAACCTGGGTTGTCGCATGATCGCACTGTTTTTGCAGACGGAGATTGCATCTGCATCTTAATTAGGACTGCTATATAGCGGTTATTGGCTATACCGAGGCAAACTCTCCAGCGTATCGTGAAGGCCGTTGGTGAATTGCAGATTTTAAATCATCATCAACAAAAGAATTATAGCATCCTGCAGCTTTTCTGAAGCTCAGTCCCAGAGAGGGACGTAATTACTGCACGCTCTCCCTCTTCTCTTCTTCCTTTCTCCTCCTCCTCTCCTTTGCTCCTCTTTTGTTTTCTTCACTTTGTTCATTCCCTATCACAATGCCCACACAACTGTTTTTTCACAAGCACACTGTTCTCCTTATCAGGCTGTTGCACTTTTATTTGAGAATTTAGTTCAGTTGTTTTGTTATTTCCCCATATGTTTCTATTTTTTTTTCTCCTAATTCTGCATTGCATCTGCAAACTGATTCTCAGTTCTCTTTTTCCTTTAGATTTTGAGTCACATTGGTTAAGTGTACCCAATGCTGTTCCAACGTCCTGCAGAGTTTAGCTTTAAATTGCTCCCACAGACACCTGCCTGGAAGTTTCTAATAATACTAAAGACCTTGATTAGCTGATTCACATGTGATTAATTAGAGTTTGAACTTAAAGGTGCACTCACACCAACTCAGAATTACTGCAATTAAGAGAATACAATTTGTAAACCATTCACATCCTAGTAGAACTCGTAAAAAAAAAAAGTTGTGTTAAAGATGTCCTGTTTGTTGGTGAATCCCCTGGAGTTTTTGCTTAATTAAATTTGATGGATGTATCTTATAACCTTATTGGGCCACCAAAAGATTTTTGGGGTAGTTGTGCTTTTAACCCAAGGCTGTTCTCAGATTCTGAGCAGCAAAATTAAACTACCTTTATAATATTTTATAGAGTGGCACTCGATTCTGATTAATGTTAAGGGTTAATGTTGGCTCAGAGTAGCAAAATATTGCTGTATAATAAGTATCATACCACGTACAATAAAGGTCAAATGTTTGGCATCAGTAAGATAATTTATTTCTTATTATATTATAATCATATGAAAAAAAAAGAGAGAAATGGATAGTTGTATTCGGCAAGGACAAATCATTTGATCAAACATAACATCAAAGACTTTTTCATTGTCTATTTCAAATAAATGCAGTTTTTTTTTTCACACAAATAATAAGCAACATTGATAATAATAAGAAATGTTTCTTGAGCACCAAATCAGCATATTAGAATTATTTCTGAAGGATCATGTGACACTGAAGACTAGAGTAATAATGCTGAAAATTAAAGGTGACCTATTATGCTCCCTTTTACAAGATGTTAAATAAGTCTCTGATGTCCCCAGAGTGTGTATGTGAAGTTGTAGCTCAGAATACTTGACACATAATTTTTTATAGCTCGTTACGATGGCCACTTTTAGGGTATGAGCCAAAATGTGGCATTTTTGTGTTTGTCCCTTTAAATGCAAATCAGCTGGTGCTCCCAGCCCCCTTTTCAGAAGAGGACGGAGCTTCAAGAAGCTGCAAAAACAAAACAGGACAATCTCACGCACTGAAAATGTCAGAAACTCTCAGTAGCGGTGTTCAGCCTTGTAAGTTTGAACCACAGTCGGTTTAAAAGTCAGTCATCTGATTATACTGTGCATAATAAATGCGTGTTTATAAATTACACAGACGAGAAACATGGCACAATAAAAATGACGACAAAGCGATTAAAATAGCTGGTCTCATGGTTCCTTCACTCACTATCACAGACTTTGTAAGTCCCACTTGTGATTATGAGCTCGACAGATTCAAGTGGTCGACTTCACATTGCTTTCATATGCAATTTTTTAAACTATCACATTCCTATTTACAATCATTCTGGTAGCATGTGGAGGCAGCATCAGTGAAAACTGGCAGAGACAATCGTAGCTTTAGCAACATTAGCTTTACAGAGTGGCAAGAAGCTCTTTCGGAAAGGAAATTTGGAAAACAAAATACGGCACGCAATACTTACTTTCTCTGGAGCTGACGTTCACGTACGAAAGGGTTGGTATTGTTTCCTCTTTCAGAATCAACCTTTGGGAAAATCCAGCGTTAAACTGACCCTCATTTGTGAGTTAGTCTGGAGTAAAATGATTAGCACAAACAAACATATAGGACTTTACCGGAGTCTGTGGAGACTCCAATGTACATTGGTGCATCCTAAAACACTTGTAATGCTTCTTTGGTGCTTACATTGTATATCTCCAGCAGCTAGAGCAAGAAAAAAGTAATGGCAGACTGCTGCTTCTCACTCAGGGCTGTGTCTGTGCTAATAGGGCAGAGATTGTCACAAATGGGCGGGATTTCTCTCTACGATGATGTCAACGTAGGGAGAAATCTGGATGTTCAGAGAGACTGTTTATGATTTATTGGGATTAAAAAAAATAGTGGGTGGATTTTTACCATTAAAGGCTGGTTGTTTTCACACAACTGTGTTCAAACACCTTAAAAGTGATTTTTGCATAATATGTCCCCTTTAAAGTACATTAAAATAAAGTTATTTTATTAAATAATTAAGTTATTTGAAATTGTAGTAACGTTTCCAGTATTAGTTTTTAATGTATTTTGATTAAATGAATGAATCATTGGTAAGCATATAAGACTCCTTTGAAAAACATCTAAACATTTTTCAGACCCTAACCTTTGAGAAACAAAATCAAGCATTCCAGAGTGTATGTGTATTATGTATATGTAAGCAACTAAACAATTCCAGTACCATAGAAACAAGACATATTTTAATAAAAAAAATAATGTATGAAATACTTCTGACAGTGGTCAGTGCAGGAAAAAAAAGTTATTTCTGAACCCTGCTGTAGATCTCACACCAAAAAAAATGATTGGCACCCTGAGAAATTGTATCCGCATGTCCTGTCTCCATCAACATGCCAGGGTGCCATTTCGATGACAGCTGGCTTGAAGAGGTGAAATATAAAATATGGCTACTGCAAGGCACAAGAAGAACTCCATAATGCTCTCAATGTGTTAAAACAAAACAAAAACAAAAAACTGTTTCTGTTAAAGCTTAGTATTACAATTGCTTTTTGATATGTATAGTCATATGAATATTTATAAATTATTGTTTCTTCACCAAAGAACCAATAGTTAGAAAAATATAAAAAGGAGCTCTTACTGGCATTGTGTTTAGTGCATCTAATGTTATATTGTATATTTGTGTCATTTTACATTTCTTATGCAACGAAGATGCACAATGGCATTTTACAGCGATATTGATACCAGCTACTGTAAGTTTTAATACATGGCTTGTCACCATGTTGCATGTAATTGGGTCATCAGTGTTGTATACTTGATCAAGTGCTTAAATTTGCATCATAAGGAACTACGGAGTGAAATGAAACAGCTTTAGATAGATATAAGCTGCCCTGAGTTTGCTAAGATTGCCAGTGAGTGGACTGACAGGCTTTGAGAGACTTTGGCATCAGATGAGTCCTGTGCAGTTCGATATACTGCATGGCACACATGCGATATGCATGCTAATGAGATTTTTCTATGAAGAACGTCTTAAATGAGACACTTATGACATCGTGTCTTAATTAAAATGCTGTTTATGTAGACAACAGCCCATTTAATGCAGAGAGTGAGTCAGCTCATTAGGTTTTGAGAAATAGCCAATATATGATACTTTTATGAAGCTTTGCCAATGGGATTTCTTGTTATGCTATCAATTATTTCTTTCACTTAGCCGTGGAAAGATTTGTTAGGTTCATGTAGGCCTGTGTATGTTTACATTTGTGTTCGGAGTCAGCAACATCTTTTTTGTTTTTGTTTGTTTCTTAAGCACAAAATCAGCATTTTAGAATGATTTCTGAAGGATCATTTGACACTAAAGACTGGAGTAACGATGCTGACAATTCAACTTTGCTATTACAGGGATACAGTTGAGGTCAAAAGTTTACATCCCCCTTTTGGAATCTACAAAATGTTAATGATTTTACCAAAATAAGGAGGATAATACAAAGTACATGTTATTTAGTACTGACCTGAATAAGATATTTCACATAAACAATGTTTACATGTAGTTCACAAGAGAAAATAATAGCTGAATTTATAAAAAATTACCCCATTTAAAAGTTTACATCCCCTTGATTTTTAATACTGTGTTGTAAACAGAATGATCCACAGCTGTGTTTTTTGTTTAGTGATAGTTGTTCATGAGTCCCTTGTTTGTCCTGAACAGTTAAACTGCCTACTGTTCTTCAGAAAAAATCCTTCAGGTCCCACAAATTCTACAAATTCCATCGTTTCCCTAGATCTTTTCGCTCACAGATGCTTCAGAAGTAAAAACGATGCATTAAGAGCCGTTTGAACAGAATGGAGATGTGTAAATTTTTCTTATTTTGCCAAAATATCATATTTTTCCATTTAGTACTGCCCTTCAAAGTTAAATTTACTCTGATCTTCAAATTCAAAAAGCTAGAGTCCCTCTGTTGTCCTCAGTGTGAAAAGATGGATCTCAAAATCATACAGCCATTGTTGGAAAGGGTTCACATAAATACACATAAATGCTAGCCTGGAAAAATCCAGACCCTAATCTATTAAGATTAAGGGTCTGGGATCGAGCAATGAAAACTGCCTAACTCGAGGGGCGGCACCAAGCATGCATTTGAAACTCTAACTGCACGCAATTGGATAACGCCACGACCAATCACAACAATACACGCTTAGCTACCAGCAGAGCTAAATGATGTTTCATTAACAAAGTTCGGGAGAAGCGCGTCAGATGCTTAGCGTAAACATCAAAAGTCAGTCAGCGCCATAGGTTTAAATACAGCTGACTCACCTCAATTCACTCGATGGTTTATCAGTAAACCTCCACCACCCCATCTCATCACTCCGAGTTCTCGCTACTCCTATTGGGGGGTAACGTACTCTGGGTTCGGGCCACTCCCGAGCTCGGAGCCCTTCACCGGACAGCACGCCAACATGCACTACTATTCTCCGGCTAATTATATGTAAGCGTGAACTCGTGAACTGATAGATTAAACTCTTGCCGTATCCAGTCGGCAAAACAGCAAAAACGTCCTTCTTGCAAAGGAACGATTCGAGTTTTCGGTTTTCTGTTCCTCTTTTATATGGAAAGCCAAGTCTAACTCGTTCATTGTAGCGGCCAAAGCCGTTTCACACAACTTGTTGTTCATCTGTAGCGACAGCGATCTTTCAAAGTTTACTATATGATTCGGACGTCGCAGTGCTGTCATCATCATAGCTCGCCCCTGGCCCGCCTACATCAGATACACCGATTTGATTGGTTCCCACAATTGCTTACGTATTGCAGTAACCTGCATCATTGCTCGATGCCAGAGTGTCTTGCAGAGACAATTCAAATTGTGCTCTCGCGAGACCTCTGGATTTCCAGGGTACATAAATGCTGGAAAACCAAAGAATTTGGGGCACCTGAAGGATTTTTCTGAAGAAACAAACAAGCAAAAAAGCACACACAGCTGTGGATCATTCAGGTAAGAACACAGTATTAAGAATCAAGGGGGTGTTAACTTTTGAGTGGGGGTCATTTTTATAAATTCAACTATTATTTTCTCTTGTGGACTATATGTAAACATCTTTTACGTGAAATATCTTATTCAGTTTGGTACTAAATAAACAATAACATGCATTTTGTATGATCCCTCTTATTTTGGTAAAATAATGAACATTTTATGGATTTTGAAAGAGAGATGTAAACTTTTGACCTCAGCTGTATATTATATTTTAATATATTTTAAAATGGAAAAACAATAATCTTAAATTGCAATTGTTTTACAGTATTACTGTTTTTACTGTATTTTAAGCACATTATTGCAGCCTTAATAGACTTAAGAGATAAAAAAAAAAAAAAACACACACACACACACACACACACACTGGTAGTGTATTTGTGTGTTAATGTGTAAGTGGGAGAACACAAGTGTGTACTACAGTATGTGTCAATGTTCCTGCAGCTTGGCAGTAAGACAGTCAAACCATTGAACATCAAGTTCTGTGCCTGTGAGCACATAGCCAGGCCTCGCTTACACAGATCAGACCCGATATTATTATATTATGAAATTGTGAAATGTGGAGGGAGATCACAGGGGAGAAGGAATTGAACGTAAATTAAATATCCATTGATTTACCTCCCTCAAACTTCTGTTTTGATCTGCAGTATTCTCTGTATCTGCTCTCCAAGTGCGCGCATGAAAGGATGTCTCTCGTATTGATGGGCTTCTCAAGCAAAACGCATGCATATTGCAAGATACACATACTGTATCCTGAATTGGTATATATGGAATACGCTGACAATACACACTAAAAGGTGTCTGTCCAGGAGAGTTAGAAAGGATAAATCACTAACCCTTGGTTTGAAATACTTGATATGGGCATCATGGTTGAGTAGAAAGAGTTTCAAAGACAGTGAAAAAGGAAACCCTCACCCTCTTCATTACAGTTTTTATGACACTCAACAGCTTTCTCTTCATCTCTTGCTCTTTCTTTTCCCTCTTTAGTTCAATCAGACTGCTGTTTCTCAGACTGACCCCAGCTGCCTTGCTCACTGCAGGATGTCGTTTGCTGGGCACGAGGGGTGCTGTATAAAAGAAGCTGATGTCATTTCTCTCTTGACCTCTAATTTAGAGGATGTTTGGGGTCTCGTCTCAGAGGAGAGGCTTGGTCGACCTCAAAGCTTTGGCACTCTGTGAAGCGTACGTGCACAGATTTAAAACAATCAGCCCCGCCAGCCAGGTTTGCTCTAACTTTAAAAAGCGCCAAGCACCATCCTCATTGTGCGGGACGAAACGGAAGACGGACTTTCGTGATTTGTCCCTAAATGATCCCTTCTGCTTTCTGTAATTGCAGCCTCTTATCTTCAAAGCAGACCTTTGACTGTCCTTCAGTTTGGGTGGATTCCAATCGTCCACTTATGACAAACCTGAGTCCTTTCTCTAGCCTCAGAAAGGTTTGGCTTTGAACCTGGAGAGTCATGACTCAGCATTTAGAAAACATTTAGATCCACTTCTAGATGAGTGATATCAACATATCAAGAAATCTAAAATGAATCTAAATTTCTGCTTTTAATTTACCTGAACAATGAGCAGTTAAGCTGAGAGTGAAAAACTGGCCCAGCTGTCTTGTAAAAGTGGAGCTCATTTAACATCCTTTCTATGATAATTTTACAAAAATATTTTTTTTTGCATCCATGCTGTAAAAGGGATTAATTACATATAATTTAGCTCAAAGGGAATCGAATATGATTCAGGGAATTTGAACAGAATCGCTGTTTTACGGCTGTTCAGAGTCGACCCGCGATTCATTCACAAGCCGTGTAACAGAAACTCTGCGATGGATATTACTATCCAGAATATAGTGAAAACACTATATATTAGCACAGTAGCAAAATCTGCAGTTTAAGACATTAACTTGTAAGCACAAAACACAAGATACTTATCTTTTCTAATAAAAATACGATTTTATTGGATAAACCTAACACATACAAACTAATCTAACATAAACACACGCATTCACACAGGTTGTAGAAAGAGAAAGTGAGGAAAGAATGAGTTTAAAGGAATGAAAATATGAAGTCCCAAGTTTATAGCAATATGTGTAATTGCTTAGACCTGAACAACCATCAATCACTTAATTAACCCTCGTATTGAGTCTCTCAAAGAGGTTGTTAAACTTTATATCAAAATGCACCAGTTCAGTGAGAATCTGGAGGTTGTACTTGCGTTGCCTTTTTCTGTCGAGTGGATTCCTTTCGTGCGTCGTTACAAAGGGTTTCCCGGAGTTGCTGATTGGATGGGAGTTCGGTTGTCGTTCGTTGGACGTGAAGTCTTGGGCGTTGGCTTGAGGATTCGAGTTGTGCGCTGTTGAAGTTGAGGTCAGCGAAGACGTTTAGGTCGGTCGCGGCTTGCACAAAACTTAACTAGAACACGAAACTCTCAACGGAAAGAAATAAAAGAATTAAAGTAAAAGACCGGAGTGTAATGATCTCATGTTTCCTTTAGAGGAGCAGGCTGGCCTTCAGGCCAGGTAGCATTGAAACGCAGCGGTGCGAAGCACAAAAATTAAGACAGAGTAAGAGTTGTAAGGGGGAGATTTGAGAGTGTCCTGAGTTTTTAAACTCAGCTTTTGGACACATCCCAAATGGTGTCTTGACCAATTAGAACATTGTTTGAAGTCAGGCACTGCTAGTTGCTCCTCCCAAACCATAAATCACAATGTTATCTTATCAGTCCCTTGGGTCCCAACTTTCCCGCTCTTGGCAAAGTTAAATTTGGACATGATTTCGATAACAAGACTAAAATACATTTTACAAAGAATTGAATTACAGAAACATTTCGAGAATGTCATTTCAAGGCCGTGCATATCAAACACCAATATAAACCATTAAACTATTCAATAGTTATCAAAAGGGACATACACAATGAGTGATTAAAACATAATAGACAAACGTGTGGGTTACATATATGAATAGGAAATTATGCATAGAAATGATGAGTTGCTCATGAGTCCTTTTTAGCATAATTTTGGGTGCATATATATATATATATATATCAAGAGGCAGTTTTCTGTGCAATACTGTGGGTGCAAGGATGTGTTCTGTGAGCTGGAAGGTCAAAAGTTTAGGGAAGGAATCTCAGTCTTTTGTCTTTTGTCCATCAACCAAACTCTAATGATCGTCATGTGATGTTCAAGATGTGCATCTCTTTGGCAATTAATCTTGGTTACGTGCTCCAAATTTGACAATCAACAAGGGTCCCTTTGTGTTAATGTTGCAAGTTCCTAATTTTAAGCATCTAGTTACTTGGTTGCTTCAAGCTAGCTGGCTCTAGAGTGTCAAATTACACCTTTTACGACAGGGGTCTGGTCTTGGCACCGCATCCTCTTTCACATCATCACATAAACTTGATCTAATTAGTTAGTGCTGAATTATCGCATCGTATCGTGATATGGGTGTGAATCGTATCGTATTGCATCGCAATTGCGTCACAAATGTATCGTTAATATATCGGATCGGATACTTTGTATCGAGATGCGTATCAGATCGGCATTATACCTTAGATGCCCAACCCTAACGTACTGCCATGTACGTTTCATGACATATTTGATGTGAATTGTCCACTGGGTGGCACTAAAAGAGTGTTAGTTTTTTTTTTTTTCTCCCAGAACAGATGAACGTACATATACGTTTTTAGGTGATGTTGGTTTTGTACTTCACCGCAGTTCTGACTTGAAATGTCTGTTGAGTTGTGCTATACTGTAACTCTAATGCTCTGTGATGTTTTAAAATAACGTACCATCTGCACTACAGCTAAATCTACCCGACAGTATGAACAAAAGTGAATGTGACATAAAAAATGCAATTGCAAGCATGCCATTTTAGCTTGTTTTTTGATTTCTCATCTTTCAGCTGTTTCATCGTGAGTCATGTTTTTCACAGGATTCGTACCCAAGGATTGCATCCTAAGTCCAATTCCATGCCACCGGAGCCACCGAGCAAGCTTGTTGCACTGTATGTCCGGAAAGCGAAACAAATGGAGCTGTAATCAAAACTGTGTATGAAAGTGATTACAAGAGCTCGCTGTTTTACCGCCTCAAGTGTTCATTTCTGTTGCAAACTGCAGTGATATGTACTTATTGGTATGTATTTCGCATCTTATGAAAAAGTTTCCACAGGTATGTTTTTGTCATGAGATCACATGGTTAAACCTATATAAACCGTAATCTCTAGCTTCTAGGAATGTGATGAGACACTTACCCACAAGACGAGACAAGACACGAGACTAGGTTCACGAGAATGAGACGAGACAAGAACTTAAAAAAAAACTCAATTGTAAAATATATAGGGAAAAATAGTAGTTTATACAACTGAAAAAAAATGTAGGTGCATTTTGATATCAACTTGTAGGTTATGAAACTACTCCTGTTTTAATTAATTATATGCAGTAATAAACAACATGTAAACTAAAGCTGCATGATTCTGGATAAACTGAGAATCACAGTTCTCTCACGATTCTGGAGAAAAAATATTAGAAACAAAATAACGTAATTTACTAGTGGTCCTGACAAAACGTCTAGGTTACGAAGGAGGGAACGGAGACGTTACATATGGGAACTCACTTGAGAGTCCAATCATCTCTGAGCCTTATTCAAAAGGCCATTGAAAATTGGCGAGTGGCATTTGCATGCCAAGCCACTCCCCATACATACGGGTATATAAGATGGCGGCATGCAGCCAGTCATTCAGGTTTTTGCTGAAGAGCCGAACGAGCCGGCATCAGCGACGCCGGGGTCGTGGCAGGGGATGTAACGTCTCCATTCCCTCCTTCAGGGAATGAGGGTTACCTTCGTAACCTAGACGTTCCCCTTCAGTCGTTCACCACGACGTTACATATGGGAACAGACCCTATGGAACAGGCCACGACCCTGACGCCGCGTTACGCACAACCCCACTTGCTGACAGGCGGACGTGTCAGCAGATGGAAATTGGTAGTGCCACACGGGCATAAATGCACCGCGACAGCGCGCTCAACCTGGGGAACCGACTCATATCCCCGGGCTGCCCCGCCATCGAGGGTGGCGAGGGAGGAGGAGCCGGAGCGCAGGCGAGATGAAAAAGGCGCCCGCCATGTTTTAATCAGCTTCTCATGCACCTCCGGAAACAATGGAATGGGGGGAGGGCGCGGCGGTACCGCAGGCGCCCCTCTCAGGAACCAATCACCAATCCTAGAGGGATCGGCCGGGGGCGTATGAGACACCTCCAGCCCGATCCCCTGGCGGCTCGGAGGAGCATAGCCGACAGCTCAGCGTCCATGTCAGACGGGGCAGCAACCACAGCAGGGCGCTGGCCCTGCCAAAGGAGATGCTCGGCCCGGACTCCGGGGAAGCATACTGCTCTGGCCACTCGACGGGGCCACGCTGGGGTGCGGACGGCCGCAGGGCTTTGGGAGTCGGCGGCACGTTCTGCACGGTGACTCGTAAGTCCCCTTCGTGCCTCGCCACGGCAGCCGAAAAGCACTGACGGCTTAACGACGAGCCGCGGGGCACCGAGGGGAGCCGTCTTGCAAAAGAACAGCGGTTCTTCAGCGTGACCATGGTCATGAGTTCACAGTGAACGCACAAACCATCCGTGAACGCTGCCTCAGCATGCTCTTGGCCCAGGCATGTGAGGCAGTGTTCATGTCCGTCCTCAGAGGTGAGGAAACTGCCACATCCAGCAGTGCACAGCCGGAAAACCATTCTGAAAAGAACGTTTTTACACAGCCATGAGAAACTGCTCTTTTAGTCCCGGTCTGCCCAAGGAGGAAACCGCGGCACACTGTGCACTCAATGGGGCTTTGCTCGCTGGAGAGCAGGAGGCTTTGATGGCTGTGAAAACGGCCGCCCGCAGGATCCCGCTGACGGCTGCCAAACACTCTTTTTAGAACTCTTTTAGATGGGCAGCACGTCAACGGAGAAGAGCTCTTTTGTAGCAGGAACGTAGTTTTTTTTTTTTTTTAGGCTCGAGCGATCAGAGAGGCTCTGAAGCAAAAATCTGAATGACTGGCTGCATGCCGCCATCTTATATACCCGTATGTACGGGGAGTGGCTTGGCATGCAAATGCCACTCGCCAATTTTCATTGGCCTTTTGAATAAGGCTCAGAGATGATTGGACTCTCAAGCGAGTTCCCATATGTAACGTTGTGGTGAACGACTGAAGGGGAATGTTCATTGCTTAAGACTTTTAAAAATATATTAATTTAAACAAAATAATAAAAAAAATCAATGAAGAAGGAGTCAGTGTCTTAATTCAGACTTAATTAATGTTTCATTATTGGAATGTCCTTAGTGAATGATTCAATGACAAATACTTTTTTTTAAAATGGCAGTTGTCGCCACCTCCTGGCGGAAGAGGATAAGCGTTACAATATGTAAAAGTGTTAAGATACTTTCATTTTGATCGCTACTGTAGACAATAAGTGTTTATACCCAAACTATACAAACTTTTTTAACACCCGTTTCACATCGTAAGCATCAGTGGAGCGTGAGCAGCACAATGTGAAACAGTCGTAATAGACACAGCTGAATCGTTGTCATTCAGGAATAAGATTGTGTGGCTGTTTGAACCGAGATTGCAAACTTGGTAACACTTTATAATAACATTCAGTTGTAAGTCTTTTATAAGTGATTAGTTAATGATAAAATAATCATTTACAAAACATTCACAAATGATTATTAAGTGATATGCTAACAATTTGTGTATGTTTTGTTAATTAATTTACAAGTCATTTACAAATTAATTTACAAGTAATTAGTTAATGATAAACTAATTATTTACAAAACATGACTGTGTTTATAAATTATGAATAAGTGATATGTTCATTTTATTGTAAGTACTATGCTAACGATTTACCCATCTGTCGTAAATTATCTGAAAAATGACATATCATGAAATAATCAAACAGATCCTTAGTAAATGGTTAAAAATTACTAGTTAACCCCTTAACTGTCACCCCAATTTTTTAAGTTTATCCAAACTTAAATTGTAATTCATGAGCACTTTGAATCTAAGGTAGGTCTCTTTTTAAAGAAAACAATCAGCAGATTACTGCTGTCACACCCCCGGACTTCTTGTTGGTTTTTCCCATTTTCCCCCGCAGTTCTGAGTGTTTTTGGTTTCTCCCTTATTGTCTGCACCTGTGTTTGTAATTAGTCTGTCTATTTAAGGTGTGTGTTTTTCCCAGTACTCTTGTCGTCTTTAATGTTATATGGATGTTTTCCCCTGGTGTTCCTGTGTCTGCCTGTATTCTGTTGGATTTATTAAATATACGTCTTTTATTTACGTCGTTGTTCGTGTTTTCCTGCTTGCATCGTGACAGAAAGACCGACCGAAACAGTTTTTTTTTTGCGTATTCCACCCCGTTTTGTTTATCATTCAGTTTTTCAGTCTTTTTGTTTCCGTAGTGTTTTCCCCCATGGATTCCTTCCTCCGTCCTGAATTCATCCTCCTCGGGCTGAAGCAGGGGAATTTACCGCTCGAGGGTTACACATTCATGTTCCAGCTTGTAGCAAACACCACCAGCTACCCGGAAGACGCGCTCTGTACGTTCTATGACGCTAGCCTCAACGCGTCGTGCAGAGCGCCGTCGTCCGAGGATGGCCCTCGAGCGGATTTCGCCGCATTTGTGTCCACTCCACAAATGCGGCGAAATCCGCTCGAGGTGCCACTCCGGACCCAGAGCCCAGCCAGCCACCCCGACGCGGATTATGAGCCCTTCACAGACGGAAAGCCCGAGCCCGGAGCGACAGCAGTATGGAGTGCCGACGGGGTCAAAACTGCTGATCAGGTGCGTGAGCTGGCCATTACATCCGCGATGGTGGAGTGCTTCGTGGAGCAAGAGAGGGCTGTAGAGAGCCCCGTCCACTGCACCGCCACTGGGGGTGAGCAAGAGCACTCTGGGGACTTAATTGACTGTTTCACAGAAATACCCATCTGCCTAAGCCTGAATCTCCGCTGGTTCCGCCCAGCCATCCAGAGTCACCGCTGGTTCCGCCCAGCCTTCATGAATCTCCGTTGTCTGCTGTCTGTCCCCTTGCTCACCCTCAGCCCACCATCTGTGCGGTGGGTTCGCCGCGGGTCTGCCAATCTCCATCGGTGTCATGGCTGGAGGATCCCTCACCATCGCCTCCAGCCTCAGAGTCCTGCACTCCGCCTCGGCCCTCCGACCCTGCGGCTCCACCCCGGCTTTCTGCTCCCTCGTCTCCGCCGTCGCCCATCGGTCCACCAGCTCCACCGTGCTCCATCGTCCCTCCGGCTCCGCCCTGGTCAGTCGTCGCCCCACCTTCGCCTCTGGACTATACTCCTCCGGCTGTGCCTCGTCGCTCCGTCCCACCAGCTCGTTGGACCTCCTCCCTCCCGCGGGCACAGCCTCGGCCCTCTGTCGCTCCGGCTCCGCCGCGGACCTCCGGATCTCCATCTCCGCCTTGGTCGCCAGAGCCTTGGGTTCCGCCTTGGCCCTCCGGATCCGCGGTGTCACCCAAGATCTTCGGCTTTCCATCTCCGCATCGGGCTCTCCCACCACCTGCTCCGCCTCCGTCGGTCGGCCCCATGGAGTCGTCAGCCTCTCCTCCACCATGGCTCCTCCCTCCATCGGCTCCACCTTGGAACTCCATCATGGCTGAGTTCTGGGTCCCACCTGGCTCCTCCTGCTCCAGCCCCTTCCTGTCACCTCCTTGGCTCCTCCCTCCGTCACCACCCTGGACTCCATCTTGTGTCCTCCTCCCGGGAGTCCGTCCTCCACCTAAGCCCCCTCCTAAGACTTTGTACTGTTTCCTTTTGTTTGTTTGTCGGCACGAGGACGTGCCTTCCGGGAGGGGGAGGTAATGTCACACCCCCGGACTTCTTGTTGGTTTTTCCCATTTCCCCCCGCAGTTCTGAGTGTTTTTGGTTTCTCCCTTATTGTCTGCACCTGTGTTTGTAATTAGTCTGTCTATTTAAGGTGTGTGTTTTTCCCAGTACTCTTGTCGGTCTTTAATGTTATATGGATGTTTTCCCCTGGTGTTCCTGTGTCTGCCTGTATTCTGTTGGATTTATTAAATATACGTCTTTTATTTACGTCGTTGTTCGTGTGTTCCTGCCTGCATCGTGACAACTGCAGAAGCAGAATTAAAAAATAAAAAGTATTAACAAATTACAGAAGTTTAAATTTACTGCAAAGAAAATACGCTGTTCAATTTTTATTATATTTTATATAAAATACATATTGTACATAACAGGTTTTATCCTAAATTTAATATCAATTTGAAGTCTTACATCTAAATAAGTTATTCCAAATTTGAAGTTGATATGAAAAAAAAAATTAAGGGTTCCTGTGAAAGTTTGTTAAGGGTGTTATAAAATACTAAATAACCTTATATAATTCATACACTACATAGTGCATTAGTGCATAAGTACATAGTGAATAAGTGCAGAGTGTAGTGCGTCATTTGGGGCGCAGCTCATGTTTGCCAAAGAAAACATCTTTACCCTCACCAGTCAGCCCTTACATTGCAGTACACACTACAAAGTATTCAAAAGCTGTTGATGAATAAATAATGAATAAATCGTTTACAAATCTTTCTGCATCCCCTAATCTAAAGTGTAAACTACTCATCAGTTGTAAATGTTTTACAAACCTGCCAGTTACAGGTTGTGTGGGTATCAGGTGGGTATACACACTGGGTGAAAGACCTTTGAATAATGAGTAAAACATTTACAACTGATGAATTGTTTACACTTTAGATTAGGGGATGCAGAAAGATTTGTAAATGATTTATTCATGATGCGATCTTCAGCGAAGGATAAACATTTAAATGATTGATATTTTAATTATTTTTAAGTGACAAATAATATATTAACTAGTAACATTAACCACTTTCTAAGGATCTGTTTGATTATTTCATGATATGCTATTTTTTAAGATAAATTACGACAGATTTGTAAATTGTTTGCTTATTACTTAATAATCATTTGTGAACGTATAATCATGTTTTGTAAATTATTAGTTCATCATTATCTAATCACTTGTAAATTATTTATAACTTAATCTACACAACATATAAAAATACTAACATATCACTTATTAATCACTTATGAATGCATAGTGATGTTTTCCAAATGATTAGTTCATCATTAACTAATTACTTGTAAATAACTTGTAAATGAATTAACAAAACATACACAAATTGTTAGCATATCACTTATTAAACATTTATGAATGTTTTGCAAATCATTATTTTATCATTAACTACCCACTTATAAATGACTTACAACTGAACGTTATTATAAAGTGTTACCGCAACCGATCTCGTGCCACGAGATCTCATCACATTCCAACTAGCTTCTAATCTCTAGTCACATGTGCATTCACGAGAAAGTGGCGTTCCAGTGGATGACGTAAGACATAGGATGTAGGCATAGTGTAAGAGTTGTTTTTTTTTTTTTTGCTGTAAGCAAAACTTGTTCTCACGAGGCTAGCATATTCTCACTGGAGATTATGCTATGCCTACGTCCTACGTCATCCTAGGGATGTGACGAGACACTTACCCACAAGACATGAGACTAGGTTCACGAGAACGAGACGAGACAAGAACTTTAAAAAAAAAAAAAAATGTAAAAAATATAGGGAAAAATAGTATTTTATTTTTAATAGTATTTTAATCCGCTGGAACGCCACTCTCTTGTGAATTTGCGTACACCAGTTAGTGGAAAGAATTACGGTTTATAAGGTTTTAAATATGAATATTTTTCTTACACAAATTATTTCGCATTATTCCGCTTCAGGAGGCCTTTATTAAAGGAGTACTTTTAATAATGGATGGATTGACTTTAGTTGACTTCAAAATCTCGACTTCTATTCACTGCCATTCTAAAGCTTGGAAGAGCCAAAACATTTTTAATATAACTCAGATTGTACTCGTCTGAAAAAGAAAGTCATATACACCTAGGATGGCTTGAGGGTGAGTAAATTGTGGGGTAATTTTAATTTTTGAGTGAACTGTTCCTTCAATTTACTCAGGATTTTGAATAAATTTAAATAAAATTTAAATAGAAATCTTTTTGTAATAACATAAAAGTCTTTACTGTCAGTTTTGATCACTTTAATGCATTATTGCTTAATAAAAGTGTAAAAAAAAAAAAAACTTCAAGCACAAGCTTGATTTATAGTCCTGTCTGTGATTCAATGGAAAATTATGGGATTAGGAAGAAATGACTGAAACTTCAGAGGGAAAGAATAGAATAACAGGAAATACGAAGGAGAGATGAGGACCAGGGAGGAAAAGTTTGTAGATTTATGACACCCCATCTTGCAAGAGACAGGAGAGAGAAGACAAACAAAATGCGCTGGTCCTAACTGTCAAATCATAGACTTTGAAACCATTAGACGCGTGATTGATGGCAGACTGCAATGTAATTAGGTGGAAAGATTCAGATTTCAACCGCATGCCAAAAATTCAGAGAATGGAATGGGTGATGGTGGAAGAAAATGAACAGAAAACACATTTAGGGAGAACTTCTTCCCTCTCTCTGAGTCGATCAGGGCAAACTACTGTCATGAAAAGGTCAAAATAGAGATTTTGATGTCTGTTTTAATTGCCAGCACCTATGGCACACTCCCACTCTTTCTCATTTTCCTTCCTCCTTCTCCCTCTTGCAGTAAGTACAGTTTTTTAGTTTATTTAATCTCTGGGCTCTGAGAGACTAATTCATGTTTTCAGGAGCGTAGCAGAGAACGCCATGAATTAAACCCTGGAACGAACTTCTTAAAGAGGTGGAGTGTTGATGCGAAAATCACCACCCAGACAGCAACCGGGCGGCAGAGGAGTGTGCAGCGAATATTGAAACTGGATTAAAGCGCTTTCCCTCAATTTCCCTGATTATCTTTCAGTCCTGCTACTCTAAGAGCCATTCTGCACCCATTTCTGATCAGCCTTACTGGTTTACTCGGTAATGTAGTGTTTTACGGCTATTCACAAAATCCATCATTATGTAAGATGCAGAGCAATGATTGGGAATGATTGTGATTAAATGCTTCAGTCCTGCACTTAGCACAGATTGATCAAGGCATGAATTATGCCTTTAGAACTCAGAGCAGAAAACAAGGTCAGAGACAGGGCAGGATATTCACTGGTGTGCTAGATTCAGTGGAGTTACTCCAAGTCTCCTTTAAGAGCAAATCATTTTGTGTTCCTGCTCAAATTGTGTGTAAAAGCTCATATGAATACATCTGCATCCTTGCAGGTTGCCTTAAGTCAGAGTTTTGGCAGTTCACAGTTGATTAAATACAGTATGGAGCATATGGTGGTAGATATTTGTGTTCTAATGTATCATGTCTTTTTTTTTTTTCTTTTTTTTTTTATACACGTTAAAGCTCTAAACCACATGAAAGCCAAAGGCAGATGCACCTCAGCCATATGTATCCAAGGCAGTTCTGATGCTGGTTTGATTTGGTGTAAAGGAAATAAATTGTCATTAGCCCCTTTCACACAGTAATAACAGTAAATTGCTGTAAAATTACCGGTAAATACAAAAATTCGTTGTTCACACAGGCTACAACGTTCCATCTTTTACCAGTAAAGCACCATTCACACATCACTTTCAAAATACTGGTAAATTCTGCGTTTACACAGAGCACATTACTGTTAATTTACTGGTAATTTTACAACTTCTCAGAAGTGCCAGAACTAATTTACTGGTATTTTTGAAAATGTCCTGTTCACACATAATCGTTTTGATGGTAATTTACCAGTAAAGACTGTATGTGTGAAAGGGGCAATTGTCATGACAGACAACATTGAATTTTCATATTCTGGTAACTGAAGGATAGCTTTGATTCATGATATAGTTATTGTATTGTATTACAAAACCGTTTGAAATATTAAAAAATCTTATTGTTGGTCTTATTATTGGTGGCTTATTTAATTAATTAAAGTATTGGCATTTTAGCATATTTTAAATTTAAAAAGATAATTTAATTAAGATTCTTAAACATTTAAGAAACTAAATGAACATTTAAATAAATTAAATAAAAGATATTAATATTGATCAAATATCTGAAAATAAATTTAGTCCAAAGATTATTACCACATTACCAATGGTCTTACTTTACCTGTTGCAAATAGATCACAGCACATGTCCAAGTATATTCTCCAAAATAATAAAACATAAATAATATATTGCAATTGGAACAGACAACAACTGTTGCACAAATGTGTATGCACAGAATCATGAATAATGACACGAAACCTCAACTTGGCAACAAACTTTCTAATTTTAAAGTGTGCATTTGTTTCAATCTCATGTGTATGGTGTCTGTTGAGTGAGTGTGCCAAATGATTACATAGTTGAATAATTTATAATGGCTATAATAATTCCCAATGAGTCACAGAGGTTATTCTACTTTTATTTTTATAGTCCTCTGGTGTGACACTATATCCTGATTTTTAAATTGCCCAATTCCACTGACAGCTTTAGTTAGTTGAAGGACCCCATTCATGGTCATGTTACTGAAGCCCCCTGTTAAATAAAATTTGTTTAAGTGTTTTTAAATAATTTTCAGTGTTCATAAATGCAATAATTACATTAATTAAATTATTTTCTTATGTTTTTTTTTTTTTTTTTTTTTGCTGAAAACTTGTACTGTTATAAAGTGTCAGGAAAATAAGTATAAAATGTGATACTTTGTTTTTGTTTTTCAAAATACCTTAAAAAACAAACAAACAGTTGAGTATTGCAATAGGGGAGATATAAATATCACTCATCTTAAATTGGTATAATTTTCAGCGGATGACAGATGACAGCAAAGTTTGTCTTGTTAAAGTTTGTCTCGAAATTGTCCAACAAGTCATGGGCAAAAATGGTCTTAATTATAATTTCATATTAAATGAACATCACTACACTCTTAAAAATAAAGGTGCTTTAAAAGGTTCTTCACAGCGATGCCATAGAAGAACCATTTTTGGTTCCACAAAAAACATTCAGTCAAAGGTTCTTTAAAGAACCATCTCTTTTTTACCTTTTTATAATCTGAAGATTTTTGGAAAAGCTTTGTTCATCTTTGGAACACAATTTAAGATATTTTGGATGAAAACCGGGAGGTTTGTGACTGTCCCATTGACTGTACGTTATACGAGAATACTTTTTGTACGCAAAAAAACCCCCAAAAATAACAACTTTATTCAACAATTTGTCTCCTTCGCGTCATTGCAGCGCCATTTTGGATAGTATCCCTTGGATGTAAACAGCTTACGCTTTTTTTGTTCGAATCAAAGTGCAAATAAACATAGAAAATGTACGCTCTTTGCGTCTAGGGGATACTGCGGTGATGCGGAGGAGACAAATTGTTGAATAAAGTCGTATTTTTGATTTATTTGCGTACAAAAAGTATTCTCGTAGCATCGTAAAATTATGGTTGAACCGCTGATGGCAGATGGACTATTTTGACCACGTCTTTCATACTTTTCTGGGCCTTGACGATGTTATTTACTTGGCAGTCAATGGGACAGTTACAAACCTCCCGGTTTTCATCCAAAATATCTTTAATTGTGTTCCAAAGACGAACAAAGCTTTTACGGGTTTGGAACGACATGGGGGTAAGTGACAAAATTATAATTTGGGGTGGAGTAACCCTTTAAAGGTTTTTTATAGAGTGTCTAACAGTGAACATAAATCTCCCTCATGCTATTTGTATATTATATGTATGTATGTATATATATATATATATATATATATATATATATATATATTTATTTATTTTTTTTTTTTTTCTGTCAGACCATAGGGCAAATTTATAGTACAGTTCAGTAAAAAATATTAAAAAAGCAATGAAAGAATTGATGCTTTATATTTTCTCAAATATCAGACTTCATACTAAATAAATATATGCATTTTTTCTTCAAAAGTACTTTTTTAAGCATTTTTTACTGGCTATTTGTCATCTACCCAGTGACAGAGTTGTGCTTGTTAATTTTTGTTTTCATTTATAAGTATTTTTCCATTTATTTCATGTTTCTGCATCCATAATTTTGTATTTAAAACTACATTCTACAGTTATACAGCATTAAACAGTAAGCATTTTACAACATTTTCCCTTGGTGTAAGTGCCTTTTGAGATGCAGTTTTATAGGGTAACGGCAGCCTCAGCTTCCGAACGTGAGATGACTTTTCATTGTTTGAAGCATTCAGCTTTGGAACAGATTGTAGGAGTTAAAAAAATTTTAATATATAAAAGCAATCTAACACTGCCCACACCTAATAAAACACAATGCCTACAGTGTAGTATACTGGTAGTATCAGCAGTCATGCTGTGAGGCTGCGTTTCATTATTGGGATCTAGGCATCTTGTTAATGTAGAATCAGGAATAGATGGTGCCAAACAAATACGGCAAGATACCCATTTCATTCTGAAACCTCAAGCCTTGGAGAAAGTTAATTTTTCAGGAAGATAAAACTCCCAAACACAAAGCCAAATTAAAACTGGAGTATCTCAAGAACAATAAATTGAATGCCCTGAAATGGTTCTAGCAAACATACAGCTGTCATTGCTGAAATTGATGCTTCTACCTTTTTTCACTCTGCTCTTTTATGTGCATTGTGCAGTTGCCAGAAAAAGGCTGTGAACCCTTGGATTTGCCATGGAAAAATGGATTGAGATGCTTTGGACTGACCTCAGCTGAGCGATTTTGACCAGGCACCTAGGGAATATTGCTGAAATGAAACAGTTTTGTAAAAAGAAGTGGTGAAAAAATTCCACCTGACTGTTGTACAGGTTTGATCCGCAATTACAGGAAATGTTGGAGGTTATTGCTGCCAAAGCACAATCAACATGTTATTAAAGCCAAGGGTGCATATACCTTTTCCTACCCTGTACTGTGTGTTCAATAAGAGCATATAGGTGTACTGTTTGTGCTCTTTGAGTAGACTGTGTTTGTCTATTTTTGTGACTCACATGGGGATCAGATCAATTTTATGAACAATGTTTACAAAAGTCAATACCATTTTTTTAAAGAAGTCTCACAAAGGCTTCTTTTATTGATCAAAAAATACAGTAATAATAACATGTGACCATTGATCAAGTCATAATGGTAATTTATTTTTAAATTCAGATTTATATATCACCGAATCCTGAATAAAAAGCTTTCCATTGATGTATGGTTTGTTAGGATAGGACAATATTTGGCAGACATACAACTATTTGAAAATCTGGAATCTGAGGGTGCAAAAAAAATCTAAATATTGAGAAAAAGAAGAAAAAGTTGTTCAAATGAAGTTCTTAGCAATGCATATTAATACAAAATTACATTTTTGATATATTTACAGTAGGATTCACAAATATTCACAAAATATCATCATGGAACATAATCTTTACTTAATATCCTAATGTTTTTTGGCAAAAAAGAAAAAAATATCATTTTGACCCATACAATGTATATACCCATGCAACTTATGACTGGTTTTGTGGTCCAGGGTCACATTTAGTGAAATATTACAATTTAAAATAACTGTTTTCTATTTTAATATATTTTAAAATGTAATTTATAATTTTTGTAATGCAATTATGCTGCATAAAAGTATTATTTATTGACCCCTGCCCTAAACAATAGTGTATGCAAGCCCGTTTCCATCTCAGAATGAAAAATATAAATGATCATTTTGAGATAAAGTACCATTTACAGAAAATAAAACTCAGAAATTGTAAAAAACAAAGTTGTATACACACAATTTTAAGTCGCTCTGTGTGATATGAAGTTTAGCAATTATGAAAATAGCCACAACTGTGAAAAATAAACAGTGGCAGAAACGGACTCCCATAGAAATCCTTGGTAAGTCCACAAATTCACATACTTCTTCCTGCAAATGCATACTGTTCTCCTTGGCCATGTAAACACTGAGTTTTGGGAGTTACAGTGCATTTAAATGCGGGAGTTAATATCCTAAATTATAATTTGGTGTGTGTATGGAATGCAGGACCTGTTTGGTTTAGTACGATTAGCGACCGGAGACATATTATCGTCTGGCAATTTTTGTAAGAAATCACCATCGATTAAGGCACCATATTTTGTTTATGCTCATTAAGCTGCTGCTTCTAAACCACAAGCTCTCTCTGGATTGTAATGTATGAGTTGGATAGTGGTAGAAACAATAGCAGGGAGAGTTATAGTTTAGTTGTGTACTCAACATGAATTTCAAGTGAAATGGCCTGTGCAGCCGTCGCTTCCATAAATAATGAAACTTTGTACATACATAACAGGATTAAGAAATCCGTAGAGAAGTGACAACCATATTTAGCTGCAGTGTGTCCATGGTGTCGTTGTTGGCCTGTAGTGATAAGTCCCACTCTGGCCTGGCAGTGCCGGCGCCCACCTCGACTCCTGAATCACAAAGTAATGACGAATGAATGAGCAATCATTCTCTTCACACCTCCATCTCCTCTCCCTCATTTCTCGCCTCTCACGTCTGCCAGGCACATCCCAGCTCTGCAATAATCCCTCAACTATCTGTGCACACTACCAAAAATAACCTGCTCCTGCGGAAAGAGATAGATGCGGGAGGAGGATGCACAAAGCAACAGAGACATAAACTTTCAAATTGTGAAGGGAGAGCGTGAACGCAGGGGTCAGAACGCTCCAGACTGTCTTTCTGTATGTGGGTGTCTGTTTGAGCGAGTTTGTGATACGTTCACTTCCTCTTTGCTTTGTCATGATTATCGCCATGCCTGCAGCTTGTCAGAGCAGCGGTCCTCCTGTGTGCCATTAGTAAGATTAAACTGTACCGCTTTTTACATAATCACTACTTCAACACTGTCAGCTCTCCCTACACACGCTGCTCTCCACGCTGACAGTAAAGATCTGTTGTCCCAAACCAGCTCGATCATAGAGTTGTCCTGCCTGCCATTTTAATTTAATGCTCCTCTGTCCGGCCCATTAGACTCCTCACTGCTCACACTGGCCTTTGGTCACCTTTGCTGCTTCAGTCGTTCAGTTTTGGGAGGATTTGTAAACAACGATCTGCAGTCAGTGGTTAGAACCCACATAGCGGTTTTATTAAGTGTGTGGGAAAACTAGCCACCTTCTTCGTACCCTCTTTTTAAAAATAATTTAAGTTATGAGTGAACGTTTTGTTGTTGTTGTGGTCAGACTATAAATGTGCTATTAAATTTTGATGCATTCCTACCAATTGGACCTTAAAGGGCATTTCACACTGAGCGCTATGTGAAGAAGCAGAACAAATCACAGACAAACAGTGCTTTCACACTGACCACGAAATGATTGAATGCCTACTGCTAATTCATGCCTGCACACAAGGTGGCGCTGACCAACAATGAATTTTTCCTTTTCTGTCTAGGCTGCATATACACATTAAACTGGGAACTGTATTTAAAAAATTTTACTGTAGCCGCTAACTTACTAAAATAAATAAATGATAAATTCTGTCATGGAACTCTAGATGGCGCAGGCTGATGGGTTAAAGGGCTAGTTCACCCAAGATGTAGGTCCAAGATGTAGGTGACTTTGTTTCTTTAGTAGAACACAAGCGAAGATTTTTAACTCAAACTGTTGCAGTCTGTTAGGCATATAATGGCAGTGGATGGGCACCAAACCTTTAAAACTAAAAAAAAAACATGCACAGCCAAATTACACCCTGCGGTCCATGACGATACATTGATGTCCTAAGACACTAACTGTTTTTGCGAGAAACTGAACAGTATTTATATCATGTTTAACCTTTGATACACAGCAATGTCCATTTGTCCTGAGCACGAGCTCAGCATCCGGTGCGTTACATGTGTACGCGCTCTGGCATAGTATACGCAAGTGGCGGAAGGGGAAATTGGTGAACAGTCAACAGTCCCGGATGAGTTTGTGCAAGCAAACGTAATCTTTTAGCTTTAAATCGGTTTGAACAATCAGGATAAGTGCAAGTAATTACCATTTTGAATAGCCGCTATATCCACAATCTCTGTGCACTGTAAACAATGAGTGTCGTATACATGCAAAAGATCACTACCGGCTTTTGCGTATACTACGTCAGAGCGCGTACACATGTAACGTGCCGGATGCTGAGCTTGCACTCAGGACATTGCTGCGTATCAAAGGTAAAATATTATATAAATACTGTTCAGTTTCTCACAAAAAAACGATCGTTTCATGTCTTAGGACATCAATGTATCGTCACGAGCCACGTGTGCCCATGTTTTTTTTTTTTTTCTTTTAAAGGTTTGAGACTGCAATGGTTTGAGTTAAAAATGTTTGTTTGTTTGTTTGTTTGTTTGTGTTCTACTAAAGAAACAAAGTCACCTACATCTTGGATGCCCTGGGCATAACCAGATAAACATCAAATTTTCATTTTTGGGTGAACTATCCCTTTCATTTGTATTTGGTGTAATGTAATGTGTTTACCCAGTTTGAGGTTCAAAAAATACATTATTTTCCACATACTTTACTTTCTCTGCCCTGCCTTTATGAAATGCATCGATTTTTACAAAGCTAATCATTCTGAAAAGCACGGTGTGCTCTGATTAGCCAGCTATTCAGTGCTCTGTGATTGCACATAATTATTGATTATAATGACTCATACTGTCTTTTTACGCATTGTGTTGCGTCGCGCGGTGCCAGGTAAACATAACTCCATGTCTGCATTTGTGATCGTAGAAATGACAAACAAGCAAATATGAAAACGTACTTACAGGCTGTGAGTCAGAATCACCAGACTTTGCAAAGTTGAAATTTACCCACTTTATAGTGTGCACATCCGGCATTTATAGACTACTCTCCCAGGTTCAGGAAACAGTCCTCTGTATTTATATTTGTGTTGTACTGTTCTGGAACAGTGTTGTAATTATAACAAAACCACAGATTTTTAGTTGTGTACCCATTTGAAAAGGATGTGTGGCCAAGTATGGTAACCCATACTCGGAATTTGTGCTCTGCATTTAACCCATCCAAGTGCACACACACAGTAGTGAACACACACACAGTAGTGAACACACCCGGAGCAGTGGGCAGCCATATTGTGGCGCCCCGGGAGCAGTTGGGGGTTCCGTGTCTTGCTCAAGGGACTCACCTCAGTCATGATATTGAGAGTGGAGAGAGTACAGTACATTCACTCCCCCCACCTACAATCCCTGCCGGACCTGAGACTCGAACCTGCTACCTTTGGGTTACAAGTCCGACTCTCTAACCATTAGGCCACAGCTGCCCCTGTGGAAGGCCAAACAAAGTACTTTCGCTTTTGCAAAGAAACACACAGCATCTCCACAACATGGTGGTGGCTGCAACAATACCACAGTGAGAATAAAAGTTTTGCCTTCTTTCTTAGCGTATACATTTAGGCAGTGCAAATCTTCCCACACCTTGACGTAGATTTGTGGGGTCATGTTTCAATGAGCCGTTTTAGGAAGGCGTGGCTGAGTCTTAACTTTTATAAAGTATCTTTGCAACTTTACAGATCTTATATATGCACAAACAGCTTGTAACACTACAAAGACAAAGGAAAATGTGAAATTGCATCATATGACCCCTTTAAACTGCTTGGCACAAGCTGATTAGTTCATTTTGCATACGCAGCAAATGAGCTTGCTGCTCTACATAAAAATGGCTGGGTAGCATTCACTAGAGCATTTTGCAGCGCACTTTCACAGTTCCTCTGAAAACCTCCACCTCCCCAGCTCCACCTGTATAGATCTGCAACAGGTTATTATATACGCTTTTGTGCAGCAGTAGTATTTATTGCTGTACTTGATTTGCAGCTGCACCAATAATCTACAACAACAGCAATAACCAATAGCAGCATCGTAACAGATCTATTCCGCCAAGACATTGTCATGTCCATTACCATGCTCAAATCTTCAGAGTTGTCATGATAGAAATAATATTAATACACAGTTAATCATAATCAGATTTTTTTGTTTACTATTTAGACTGATTGATTGGAGTAATTGTGCAGTCCTTACCACTGCCATAAACCACTTAGAAATAACTTTAAATATTCTTTAAAATTCTGAGTTTATTATTACTTTTCAAAGATTTATGTAAGACTGTGCCATTTTTAAATTGTTTGGCATACTGAGGGGAGCACTGGAGATTAGTTCTAAAATTCCTCACATTCAAAACTTCCATTTTTACACACACGAACCAATTAAGTTTGTGCATTTTATTTTCTTTGCATACTTCTCTGTCTGTGGTGTCGTACAAACTGTGCTTATATCAACAAAGACATTCTCTTGTGTATCATTAATGTGGCAGATGTGAATGACTGAGGTGAAGGTTTCCTATGAATAATGGTCTATTTGTCACACAAAGCTATTGTTCGGCTTCGGAAGACTTGGAATATGGCACACAAGCCTCATGGACTACTTTTATGTGCTTTTTGGAGCTTGACAGTTACAATCACAATCCTCTCATCCCTCTTCCATCTCCTGTGTTCCACGGATGAAAAAATACAGATTTGGAACGACGCGAGGAAGAGTAAGTGATGACAGAAATTTCATTTTTGGGTGATCTATCTCTTTAATATTGCTCTTGCAACGCAGCATTGCTTTATTCATTCATGAGTTCTTTCTTTTTTTTCCAATGAAGAGTGTAACTTATTCAACTAAAGCTGAAATTGAAATTTTTTTTATATATAATTAAGTACTTTTTTGTCACTATTTAAAATTTTAAGTGCTAATATTTGGAAATTAAAGGGGTCTTAAAGGGGTTTAAAACTGTTTAGTTATTATACCAAAGTACAGACCAACCCAGAATGCTATTTCACTGTAGGTTCTCTCTAGAGCTTAATCATTTTAATAGTTTTTGGTTAAATTAGTAAAATTAGTAGTAGCATTTTGTTCAATGTCAAACATCATACATGAATTATGAATCCACTGTGTTTCTTCAACTAACATAGGGATGTAAGTTTATATACTACATGAATTGGACAACTCTTGTTGTCTTTATTTAGCAACTTCAAAACAATAGCTTTAACAAAATCTCTGTGTAATAATGTTGTGATTTAATGGTGTGAGTCGAAAACCACTACTCTAAAACCCTATAAGAAATTCCTTTGGGAAACTGTGTCTCGAAAATGCTATTTTTTTTTTTGACACAAGCCTTCTGGTTCCATATAAATACTCCAACAGATAAAGCTTCATCCTTGGTGGCCATTTTTGGGAAAAGCTTTGTGATTTATCATTTGCAGCTGGTGGTTTCCAGAGGTTCAGCTTGACAGACAGTGGAGTTCTTCCCCCAAGAACCGAAGACACATCCCTGGGGAGAAGAGAGGAGTGAACAGGTGTTTCTGTCCAATGATGTTCTTCCCCAGAGATGAAAAAGCTACTGGCACTCCAGCTCACACCCTGTCAGTACAGATCTATGTCCAGTGGCTGTAGGAAAGCCGGCTGGGTCGCAGATGGGGCTGTTGGCTTTAGTGTCAGCGACCTAAAGAGGTGGCGAACACAGCACTGCCTAAGTATCACCTGGGTCTATGGAGACAAGTAATTCAACAATGCTAGATCATTGTTGCTAAGTTATTTCTAGATAGAAATCTGAGCCACCATTTTGCATGGTTATTTAGGTTTTTACATGTTACATGATAGAAAGAAAAGGGGGATTTTGCTGTGCTGAACATTTATACCAAACTTTTTTTGCTGGCTATCCTGACTTTTGCTTTTTTATATATATGATGTAGATTTGTAAGATTAAATTCTTGTCTTTGTTTTTTTTTTTTTAAATAATCATTTGCATACATGCTGCACACCAGCAGTCACATGTTGCTGTAGGCGATATCAGTCATGAGGCATTCCATTCTGCCTTGCTATAAAAGAGAATAAAACAATCGACTATGAATCATTGGTACTGAAAAATGATTCAAACTATTAATGCAAAACAATATGGTGACATCACACAACTTGTTGTCGTGACTTGTACAGTGCTTATACAATACAGATTGTCAAAGCAGCTTCACAGTAATAAAGAGCGAAATAACTATTAATGTTGTGGAATTCATCAATCATGAAACAAATTCATCTGTAAAGCAGCTCGACAGAAGACAATAGTGTGATTATTCAGCTTGAGTGTTGATTCAATTCAGTTCAGTAACAGTGTGATGTTGCAATTATGAAACAATTCAGTTATAATCAGCTCTACAAAAGGCATAGGTGTGATTATTCAACTCAGTTCAGTTCATTATCACTGAATATGTATTTTCTTTTAAACCCCACCTAAGCAAGCCAGAGGTGACAGTAGCAAGAATCCAAAACTTCATTAGGTGACAGTTGTAAGGAGAAAAAAAATGACTTAGTCAGGGGGGCAGTTCTTCTCTAAATGAACAAACACAGTGATTTATGATTCTAGACTGCATAAAGTATATTATATAGTAAGTTGCGAAAGTTTTCATACCACTTAATTTTTTCCCGTTTTATGTTGCAGCCTTATGTTAAACTGCTTTAAGTTATTTTTTTCCACATCAGTCTACACTCCATACACCAAAATGACGAAGCACAAAACGGATTTGTAATGATTTTGCTAATTTATTAGAAATAAAATGCTGAAGTGATTCCATTGCATAAGTATTCATACCCTTTTCTGGCACACTTTAGCTCAGGAGCATTCATATCGCTTGTTACTACAGTTCGGGTAGAGTTGGCAAATTCATTTGAAAGAGTATGATTTGGAATAGCACCTCTCAGAAAAGGTCTAATAGGTAGAAATGCATATCAGAGCAAAAACCAAGCCCTGAGGTCAAAACAATTGCCTGTAGAGCTCAGAAATAGGCTTGCATCAAGGAAGAGATCTGGAGAAGATTTCTGAAAACAATTCTGCTGCATTGAAGGTTTACAGAAGCATGTAGCCTCTATCATCCATAATAGAAGATGCTTGGAACAACTGAGCAATTGATAGAGAAGGGGCTTGGTTAGACTGGTGACCAAGAAGCTGGTCACTCTAGTTGAGCTCCATGATCATGAATGTAGATGGAAGAAACTTACAGAAGGACAAACACCACTGTGACACTCCACCAATACGGTCTTTATGGTGGTGTGACCAAACTCAATTCTCTCCTCAGTGAAGACACATGAAAACCCACTTGGAATTTGCAAAAAAGCACCTAAAGGACCCACAGACTGTGAGAAACAAGATTCTCTGGTCTGATGAACCTGAATTCCAAGCATCTTGTTTGAAGGAAACCAATCACTGCTCATCACCTGCGGAGTACCATCCCAAAAGTAAAGTTTGCTGGTAGCAGCATCATGCTGTGGGGCTGTTGTCACCAGCAGGGACTGAGGGATTCGTCAGAGTAGAAGGAAAGCTCAGTGCACCAAAATATTGAGATGACCTTAATGAAAACCTAGTCCAAAGCATTCAGAACCTCAGACTGGGCAGAAGGTTTACCTTCCAACAGGACAATGCCCCTAAGCACACAGCAAGAGTGGCTTATAGACAGCTCTGTGAATGTTCTTGAGTCCCAGAGCCCTGGCTTGAACGAAGTGAAACATTTCTGGAGAAACCCGTTAATGTCTGCCAGCTCTCATCCAAGCTGAGAGGTGAAGAGGTGAGGCGAAGAACGCAGATAATTGCCAAATGCAGATGTGCAAAGCTTGTCGCATCATACTCGAAAAGGCTGTAAAGGTTCTTCAACTAAGTACTGAGTTAAGGGTATGAATACTTGTGCAATGTACTTAATTCAAAGTTTTGTTTTTAATATATTTGCAAAGTTGTCACAAATTAGTTTTTTGCTTTGTCATTATGGTGTATGGAGTGTAAATAAAATGTGAGAAAAAGTAATTTAAAGCAGTTTAACAGTAGGCTGCAATATAACAACACGTGAAAAAATGAGCAAGGCAGTGTATATAAATTCAGCCATTTGTAAATACATTTCCAGCTGTGCCTCATGCTGTCCTAGGTGACTACCTGTCACGTGAGAGTAAGGAAGGTCTGGGTCCAAATGCAGGGAACAGGGTTTTAATAAAAATAACAAAACAAAGGAAACAAAGCCAACATGGCAGACTCAACATAAACTCAAACATAAACTGAACAAAACAAGAGCAAGGTCAAGGGCTGAACTGGAACACAAAAAACACTGAGGACAAAAGACAATGCAGACCTGAATCCAGAGTGAGCAGGAAGAGTTCTTATAGTCCAAATGATAATTGTGAACAGATGTGAGTGTAATCAGTGCAAATGACAAAGACAGGTGAATGCAATCCCAAAGTGCAGTGTGAACAGCGACCTCAGGAGGCTGAGGGGAGACCCACAGCCCTGATCATGACAGTACCCCCTCCCTACGGAACGGCTCCCAGACGTTCCCAAAGTCTGGAGGGAGGAGGCACGGAGGAAGGCAACTCAGGGGGAGGGATGGCGGGCCAGGCCCGTGCAGCGCAGTCACCGCCGCGTCCGGAACAGCGAGCGCAGTCGCCTCCGCGTCAGGCGCCGAGATAGCGGTCATGGCCGCGTCCGGAACAGAGAGAGCGTTCACAGCCGCGTCAGGAACAGAGGGCGCGGTTGCCTCCGCGTCCGGAACAGAGAGCGCAGTCGCCTCCGCGTCAGGAGCAGAGCGCGCAGCCGCCTCCGCGTCAGGGACAAAGAGCGCAGCCGCCTCCGCGTCAGGGACAAAGAGCGCAGCCGCCTCGCCGTCAGGAACAGAGAGCGCAGTCGCCTCCGCGTCAGGAACAGAGAGCGCAGTCGCCTCCGCGTCAGGAACAGAGAGCGCAGTCGCCTCCGCGTCAGGAACAGAGAGCGCAGTCGCCTCTGCGTCAGGAACAGAGAGCGCAGTCGCCTCTGCGTCAGGAACAGAAAGCGCAGTCGCCTCTGCGTCAGGAACAGAGAGCGCAATCGCCTCTGCGTCAGGAACAGAGAGCGCAGTCGTCTCTGCGTCAGGAACAGAGAGCGCAGTCGTCTCTGCGTCAGGAACAGAGAGCGCAGCCGCCTCCGCGTCAGGAACAGAGAGCGCAGCCGCCTCCGCGTCAGGAACAGAGAGCGCAGCCGCCTCCGCGTCAGGAACAGAGAGCGCAGTCGTCTCCGCGTCAGGAACAGAGAGCGCAGTCGTCTCCGCGTCAGGAACAGAGAGCGCAGTCGCCTCCGCGTCAGGAACAGAGAGCGCAGCCGCCTCCGCGTCAGGAACAGAGAGCGCAGCCGCCTCCGCGTCAGGAACAGAGAGCGCAGCCGCCTCCGCGTCAGGAACAGAGAGCGCAGCCGCCTCCGCGTCAGGAACAGAGAGCGCAGTCGTCTCCGCGTCAGGAACAGAGAGCGCAGTCGCCTCCACGTCAGGAACAGAGAGCGCAGTCGCCTCCGCGTCAGGAACAGAGAGCGCAGTCGCCTCCGCGTCAGGAACAGAGAGCGCAGTCGCCTCCGCGTCAGGAACAGAGAGCGCAGTCGCCTCTGCGTCAGGAACAGAAAGCGCAGTCGCCTCTGCGTCAGGAACAGAGAGCGCAGTCGCCTCTGCGTCAGGAACAGAGAGCGCAGCGTCCTCCGCATCAGGAACAGAGAGCGCAGCCGCCTCCGCATCAGGAACAGAGAGCGCAGCCGCCTCCACCGTCAGGAACAGAAAGCGCAGTCGTCTCCGCGTCAGGAACAGAGCAAGTGGAAGCCGCCGCCTTCCCACGAAACTCCGTCTCCACCCCCACCGCAAAGAAGGGGCACCTTCGCATAGCCTCAGCGACACGGGCATCCATCGCCAGGCAGGCGTAGATATACTCAAAGTGCGCGGCCGACGCCGCCTCAAAAGACATCCCCTCCGTCTTGGGAGCAGAGGGAATGGTCGCCGCCCCCAAGCGGGGGACTGCCGCCTCAAAAAAAAAAAAAAATTCCCCGCTGGACCCATTTGGGAGGTCTGCATTCTGTCACGTGAGAGTAAGGGAGGTCTGGGTCCAAATGCAGGGAACAGGGTTTTAATAAAAATAATAACAAAACAAAGGAAACAAAGCCAACACGGCAGACTCAACATAAACTCAAACATAAACTGAACAAAACAAGAGCAAGGTCAAGGGCTGAACTGGAACACAAAAAACACTGAGGACAAAAGACAATGCAGACCTGAATCCAGAGTGAGCAGGAAGAGTTCTTATAGTCCAAATGATAATTGTGAACAGATGTGAGTGTAATCAGTGCAAATGACAAAGACAGGTGAATGCAATCCCAAAGTGCAGTGTGAACAGCGACCTCAGGAGGCTGAGGGGAGACCCACAGCCCTGATCATGACACTACCTACATAAATGGCCTATGCCAGGATCTGCCACTGTATGTCAGTGATGGTTAAGGCTAGGCTTTTATACATGTAAAGGTGCCCAGAATATTTGATGTTTCAAAGTAACAAAGTTATGTGCAAATTATGAAAAGATCTACCAGCTAACTGTAAACAATGAGTGATTAGCTTGTTTCATGCAAGCTACTGTATGATAAAATGTATGAGAATGTGGTATACAGGTTAATTAGACAACACTTTTTTGTGTCCCAGGACAACTGTTTTGATAATAAATATTTCTTGAGCAGCAAATCAGCATATTAGAATTATATCTGAAAGATTGTGTGACCCTGAAGACTGGAGTAATGGCTACTGGAATTTCAGCTTTGCCGTCACAGGAATAAATCACATTTTAAAAACACATCAAAATAGAAACTAATAAATAAAGAGACACCCAACCCGACCCCAAACATTGGTGTACATATTTGCACAATATTGTCTGTAATTTATCACATGTTGGTGTTTCCATAATAATGTGAACAATGACAGTGAATCTAATTTTGTGTAGTAGTAATGTCAGCATGTTTTTAATACATTTGCATATATTCATTTAGCAGATGCTTTTCAAGGTGACTTGGAAATTATGACATGAGTAATAAATCATATGCAGCCACTGCCACAATTTGTGTTCACAGAGGAGCTGTGTTTTCAGTGGTCAATAGACAGGTAAACCCTAATAAGCAGTAAAAGCTAAGAGCTAGCATGTGCTAACACAAACATCTTTTGACACTGGGACTGGACAGTTTCCTCAGTGCTGCAGTCAATCATTCCACTCCTATCATGAGAGAAAGAGAGTCCACAGCATATGACCAGTGACTGATTCATCATCCTTCTGGCGGCTTGTTTTACTCCTGCTTTGACCTTTCTTGTCTGCTGAAATCTCCATAATTGATTGTGTGTGTCTGTTTGTTTTTCTGCCATTGGTAGGTGGTGTTTTTTTCTCCATTTCCCACATGGACACACGCTTTGCCTTAATGAGTGCATTCTTTGTCATATTTGCGTGGGCTGTCACCATTGTCAAAGGGTCCTCGAGGTGAGAGCAAACTGGGTAGAAAAACATGGTGGCCTTCAAATGTTAATGCTTGGCAATTTATTCAACTATGAAAGACGAGCATAAGAGTTATTATACGTCTGTGGTTCTTATTCTCACTCTTTTTTGACTCTATCTCTCTCTCTCACATTTCCTACTCACTGTTTTCCTCTTACTCTCAGTTGCCTTTCTGTGAACTCTTACAAGCTTTGTTCTCTTTCTTCCTACGTCTTCCTCTTCCCATCTCAGTGTCCATATGAGGTTTTTTTTTTTTCTTATCTGTGTGTAGCATTTTTATGCACAGGCACCACTCCGGGAAGCCATTTTTAAGAAAATCTGGCAAGGGGAACGTCTGCAGCAGTATTATAACTTCTATAGTTTCCCTGTCGATTCAAAGACAGCACTAATAATTCTGAATAAGAGTCCCTGCAGTGTCGTATGGCAGGCCCAGCAGGATGCATATGGGCGGGTATGTTAAGACATTATGCTCTCTATTCATCAACACCTGATGAATCTGCCAGAAAAAAACACTCTCCCAATAATACACTTCCACTTACTATTCCTCTAAAGCTCCCTTTCTAATCCTGCTTTTTCTGAACGGTGAATTGGTGGAAATATGCCAGCAATTAATGACACCAACACAAAGACACGGCAACTTTCACATAGAAAACCAAACAAACATGTCTTGCCAGGGTTATCCATTAAGAGGCCCACACATAGATGCATGTTTCAGCCGGACAAATAGAGGCCGCTTTTAATTCTGTGATGCTTTTTCAAAGTAGGCTGCACATCATTTACAGACCCAGGATTTTTATACTTCAGTCTGGCATCGTGTATTGAAAAAAAGATTACTGTTTTTATTACTATGGATGATTATAGCTTTCCAAACGATTATGAAATTACTAATTAGCATGGTTTATCCAGTATCTAATTTGTTGTTGTGTAATGGAGGTAGTGTTCTTAGTGCAATCATAATTGAGGCCTTGAGACGAAGAACCATACAAGTCCATATTTTAAAATTTTGAGTAATAAGATTTTTTTCATTTGGATTGTGAACATTATATTATATATTTTTATTTTACTTGAAAATAGACAACAAAAGCTTCTCAATTCTAAGGAGATAACATTTTTCAGTGTCAGTATTAAAAATCAAAAGTTATTGTGATTTATATTTCCGAAATGTGGAAGAACGGTATATGTCCAGTTAGTGTGGAATAACAGTATAACTCCAGTTCATCATATCACTTTAAACCACTAAAGATCTGATTCCTTTATCTTAGTTTTAATACAGTAACAGTAGACATAAACAGTTTTTCCGCTTGATGCTATTTTAACGTTTAAAATGCGGGCTCTTGGTCGCGCGAAAATATCCCCAAACTGTTTCTGTAAACAAAGTTCACACATACAATTAATGCCACATGGTTATCTCATTTTTTTGTTTTTTTGGACTTATACGGTTGTTCGTCGCACACACTCAATTGGAGTTTTGTGGCTTTTAGTATGTTGGTTAGATTTTAGGTTATCTATATGCTAGTGTACTTCGAAAAGCTGACAAAATTCAGAACATATTAAAACATATTAAACTGTCTGCAATCTTACACAGTAGTGTATAGTTTGTAGATTAACGTGGGAGTCATGTCAACTAATATTAGGCCAGAGAGTGGCCGACAAACTTATGTTTGGCTGATAAATAAAAAACGAGACCTTTATTTTGACAGCACCATGACTTTTATTTGGACAGCGATGAGAAAATCCCTAGCACAGATGAAAAGGAGCTAAAAAATTTTTGTCTTCATTAGTTGTCTTTATAAGTTTAAGCGTATAGCTTTGAATCCCTATTGTAATTGTTAGAATGGCCAAGGATCAGCACTTTTCAATGCAGAGCTACAGTTTGCAGACCAAACCGTGAGTTGTAGAGACTTGAAACTTGGAGGAATGGTAGTACTTACACCACCTACTACGTCACCGATCTGTCTAACATAACATAACCCCTAAACGTCAGTTGCAGGCTTTTGTCGTTGGAATCCTTGACTCACGCTGGACAAAGTGCATGCCTCAGATTCGAATGTGAGCCGGCGAAATTTTCAAGTATTTTGAATTTTTTGAAAAACATACTTTTGCGAATTAGTCTTAGGTTTTTTCACCCGATCAGAACCAAACCAGTGTAGGAAGATTCTCTGTAGCGTGAATATAAATATTATCAAAATAAAGTTGAACTTTCAACTCACTATTGCAAAAGGGACACCAAAATGTTAGAAAGGGGCAGAGCCACTTTTAGTAAAATGCCTATAACTCCTAAACGGAATGAGATATCTTTGTAAGAGCTCAATCTGATATCACAGAAAAAGAATTGCGGAGTTCGGCCACTTAGCAGTGCTACAAGAGCGGAAAAACATAAAATGGTTAAATTGTGCTATCAACATGAAGTTCACTGTCCGCGGTCTTGGTCCAAAGTGCCACAAGTGTCTATAAGGACATTCACGTATCTCAAAAAACATGGCCACCATTGGCCGATAAAGTTTGAGCACCTATTAGAAAAAAAGCCACTTGCATTTTTAAGGGTGTAAACAATTTTTCACATATACACACAATATTCGCATCATATGATAGAACTCCTCATTCTGGACAATTTTGCCTCTATAGAATCACTGCTGTCAATCAAATCATTTGTTAAATGATTGAAAAAAAAACGTTAAAAACTTACTTTTGTGAACTATTCCTAGGTTTTTCACTCAATCTTGAAAAAAACACTGCAGTACAGTGCTCTATACTATATAGGTCAATAATTATATTAAAAAAAATTGGAAATGGAAGCTATAATGGGGTCATTTAGAATAGGGGCCAGTGCAAATTTACCAAAAATGTATCCAATAAAGCCTAAAGGGAAACTGCTGAGCACAAGCGAAAGGTGATTCTAAACAAGCATGCAAAGTTTTAAGGAGATAAGACCACAGCTGGCGCTATAATAGTCATAAACACTAAAAAACATAATATTTACACTGTAAATTACCTGGATTTGCCAAAAATGCTCTTTTAAATCATTGATTTAGGTAATGACAGTCTTGCTAAATAATGTTTTTTTTTTTTTTTTTTTTTTTTTATGTGCTTAAATTCCTCGTTTAACCCTGGTCATTATTACTCTCTTTGTTATGAAAGCTTGTTTCCAGCACTGGATCAAAAAACAAAAAAACTTTTTACCCACCATTGACCCATTGCAGTTTGATTAACAGGTGATCTGACCAATCATAATGCTGAATCTGCCAATTTGTCCCACAAACAAACAAGATAAGATTGATGTTTGTGGATTTGAAAAGTGGTGTGTATTGACGTCTTTCCGCAATTGAAACAAGATACTTTCTTATGTTCATTAATGTTTATTTCATCCTATAACTATTAAAGAGGAAGAGATGATTGGTTCATGTGCCACTTGAGGCGCTACAGCAATCTGTCACGGCACATTAAACAGTCACAAAATGTTTTTTATTGTTTGAATTTTTTACAAAAATTACAAAATTTGAAAACTGAGACTTTCATACTAAAGTAAACTGTTCTGTCTTGCCGTCCGGCATGATGTCAGTGTCCTGTTTGCTCCGCAACGTATTTTTCACTTTGTAAGAACATGGGTCCTCATTTATAAAGTGTGTGTACGCACAGATTCAATCTAAGAGTGTGAGTATGCTTAAATCATATTTGTAAAAAAACTGCCTTTGACATGGAAAAGTGCTTAGCTTCACGTCAGGGTCTGAGCAGATGTACACACTTTTTCTTGTACTGCAGGGTTTTTTTTGCCAGTGTAAGCTGTTCTTGCAAGCTAACTGTTTTAAATTAAAGGATTTGGACGATAACTGGTGATCTTTATATGTTAATGACATGAATTAGGAGTTGTTTACAAGACAAAAAGCTATAACCATTCTGTGGCGCGCAAGTTCAAGATTCATAGATTTCACATCTGAAAGAGTAGTATGTGTGTTTTTTGTGGGTTGTTCATTCTATGAATCATACATACGCATATTTGAGAGATGAATGTAAGGTCAAATTTAGGATGGTTTCTGTTTAACATTTTATAAATGAGGCTCATGATGTGTGGTGTGAGAGCGCCATGGATTCTCTGACATAGCAACTGTAATGAAGGGGGGTAGGCCTTTGCGAAGGGTCAATTTTGAGTTAACAGTATTTTATACATTTTTTAATTTGGTGATAGAAACATTAAAAAAACAAGCACTACTCTAAACTGTTCAAAACTCACATTTAAATAGCCAGTAGCAAATTCATCAAATATGAAAACGTACTTACAGGCTGTGAGCCAGACGCGCCAGAATGTCCTTGCAAAGTTGGAACTGCCTCACTTTATAGTGTTCACAGCTGCATTGTAGGCTACACTCCCAGGTTCAGGGAAACAGTTCTCCATAAAATGGGCTGCACACACTCAAATATTTGCATTGTACTGTTCTGAAACATTGTTGTAAATACAACTTAACCACTGATTTCTAGTTGCGTACAACAAAGTCCTTTCGCTTTCGCAACAAAACACACAACGTCTCTACAACATGGCGGCTGCCACAGCAATACTACAGAATAAAAGTTACGCATTTTTGCTTTGCATATGCATTTGTTATGCAAATGTTCCCACACCATGATGTAGACATGTGGGGGCGTGTTTGAATGAGCCTTTTTAGAAAGACATGACTGAGTCTTTACTTAAGATTATCTCTTTGGGTTTGAGACTTTAATCTTTGCACCTTTTCAGGTCTTATAGATACACAAAAATCTTGTAACACTCTAAAGACAACGGAAAATATGAAATCGCATCATATGACCCCTATAATATAGAAAACAATGATTTTAAACTGTAATAATATTTCACAATATGACTATTTTTGCTGGATTTTTGATCAAATAAATGCAGCGTTGCTGGGCATAAGATGCCCAAACTCTTGTACGGCTGTGTTCGACAACACAACAGTACAGACCAGTTAATTATACAGACAGCCTAGCTGAGAGCAGAGCATACTGCAGCCATTTTGCTATTAGACAGCAGGGACACATTATGTTCTTATCTGTCACTGCGCTGGGCCGCTGCAGGATAAACCTCCAGATGAAGGTATGAGCAGTTAATTTGGTCCTTCTTTTTAAATATTGAGTGGAGAAGCCTGAGCACGCACAGTACGACCCCTCAGCTCATCCACCTTTAATTCATACCCAAATCCAATCCACAGGGACCCCGCAGTCCTCCGCTCCACCTGAACTCATAAAGGGCTTAATTGAATCCATCATTGGCTTAATTGCTCAAATGAAGTGCTTTATCAGACTCCGGCCTTTGATGAGTTTCTTCGCCACAGACCCGTCGGCTTGCAAGGTAAATACACAAGCTCGGACACAATCACGCTCATCGAGCTGAGGCTGGAGTTACAATGGCTGTTAGGTTATGCAGAGTGCAGAAATCATATCACTTCCTTCCTTACATGTTGCTGCTGGAGGCCCAATGACACAGAAGCCCAAGCTGTGAGAATGGCACCCAAGTGACTGGCTGCCATTAAAAATGCATTGCTGCCATTTTGGTGCCACTTAGGTTACACGTGCAAAAGCTGATCTGCTCATCACTAACAGATGCTAAGGACGTCAAACCTGCTTTGAGATTTCACACATATATAGATGTATGTGGGCGAATTAAAAGAATGAATCGACTTTTATTAGCAGCGCTAAATGTATTTCACTTAAACCTATTACCACCCTGAAATGCTTATGTATAGCATGTTAATTTCTTTAGCAAAAACATTTGACTTTTTCGTGATGTAAGCACCGACACTGGTTTTTATTAAGTTATAAATAGAAGTGTAATGGTAAATGTGTTTGTACCAGGTGCAAAGTAATTATCTCCCGCACGTTTAGGATATTGAAATGAAACACTGTCCAGACGTTCTGTCTTACTTTAAAGTCACCGAAATGCCAGTATCTTCAGTGGCTCGTCTCACAGGTGTTTCCGCTAGAAAGAACAGGTTTATTTCTCAGTTTTTTCCCCTTCCCCGTCCTGTCCCTTCTCTTTCATCTGCTATTCACTTTGAGTGAAACAGCATTTGTTACACAGATGTGACCAATATGGAAATTCAGCATCAATTAGAGTCGCGGGCGAGTGTGCCAAATTGACTGACAACGCTGCTGAAGCAATTTGCAGGCCAACTGAATGCATCTATGAGTCCTCAAAGGCAGTTTGCTTTGGCGGGTGTTCATTCTGGGCCCAAGATAGATTCTGACATTATTAGACCTGCCTCTTGATTTCCAGCAGCTTGTGCTAGGTAGAATAAATATTACCATTTGGCTTCTACAGCTGAGAAGTGTGGGTTAGTCTAGCTTGATGGCAGCTATAAATAAAATCCTAATTTAGATTGATTGTTTTTTGTAGAATTCAAGTGTGTTGTTCAATGACCTCTTACAACAATAAAGCAGCGCTAGACAATAAACACTATCAGACAAGTTCATCTAACAATACGTGCCGTGTTTTTTATGCAAAGGTATCAAATATATAAACTTGCAGCACAGTTAATAGAAAATGATTAAATATTGCAGGCTAGCACTTTATTTTACAGTCCTGTTCCACATGTACATATGTGACCCTGGACCACAAAACCAGTCATAAGGGTAAATTATTTTAAATTGATATTTATACATTAAATGAAAGCTGAATAAAAAAGCCATTCCATTGATGTATTGTTAGGATAGGACAATATTTGTCCAAGATACAACTATTTGAAAATCTAGAATCTGAGGGTGCAAAAAAATCTAAATACTGAGAAAATCGCCTTTAAATTTGTCCAGATTAAGTTCTTAGCAATGCATATTCAAAAAGTAAGTTTTGATATTTCGTCACCTTAGAATTATAAGGTTCTATCTGACATTTTTGTCAAAATTGAGTTACATATTCTTATTCTGTGACAACTTATTTACATTATTTGATGTTTCTTTTGTAAGCTGTGTATATTTTGGGCCCTTTTTTTAGAAAGCAAAAATGGTTCTATCTACAGAAGTCTATGGAATGCAAAAACTTTGAAGCTCAATAACTCGAAAGTGCTCAGAACGCAGATAGAACCTTATAATTCTAAGGCGACGATTTACGGTAGAAAATAATATTACAAAATATCTTCATGGAACATGATCCTAATGATTTTTGGCATAAAAATCAATCATTTTGACCCATACAATGTATATTTGTCTATTGCTACAAATATACCCATGCTACCTAAGACTGGATTTGTAGTCCAGAGTCACATATGTACTAATTATAGTAATTACAATAACTGGGTAATAACTAGGTACTAACCCTGAACTTACTTAATGTGCACCCTAAATAAGTTAAGCCAAATATAATGTTATTATTATTATTATTATTATTATTATAAAATAATGTTATATTTTTCAGAAATGCATGATTATATCTCGCAAATCTGACTTTACAACTCACAACTGAGAGTTTATATCTCACAATTCTGATTTTAAAAAAGTCCAAATTCAGAGAGAAAAGGTCACACTAACATTTTTTTAAATTCTACTGTCTTCCATAGTATATATATGGGTATTTTGAACGTTAATTATAAAACTAGCTTTTTATTAATATTACTATTTGAAAATAATATAAAAAATAATAAACAAAAAAATTAAAAAGTAACCTATCGGCTATTATTTAAATACTAATTATATTAAGTAAGGTTTGTTTTTGAAAGAAGTCTCTTATTCTCCTAAGGTTGCAGTCATTTTATCAATACAGAAAAACAGTATTGTGAACTATTATTACGATTTAAAATGGTAAAACTGTTTTCTATGATAATATATTCAAAAACCTAATTTATTCCTGTGATTTCTTCTTTAGAAATCATTCTAATATGCTGGTTTGATGCTCAAGAAATATTTATTATTGTTATCAATGTTGTGCTGCTTTTTTTTTTTTTTTTTGAAAACCTTGATGCAGAATTATTTGATAAATAGAGTTTAAAAAACAGCATTTAAAATAGAATTTCAAATGTAAAAAAAAAATATTATTATTATTATTAATAATATTTTATATTTATTAATATAATATTCTTTGTGTGTGTTTTGAATATGTAGGCTATTTTAAATATTCATGTACATAATCAGCACCCGTACCCACCACGGCTCTATTGCACATATGAGCACAATTTACTAGTTTGGATACTTGACTGTCTTTTATGCTGACATATATTTTAGTTCAGTTCTTCAGGTGTTCTATTCCTTTCCGTCTAAAGCTTCCCACCAACTGTAAGTTCTATTTAGCACTGGAAATTCTTTGTGGAATATCCCTATTGCTCTGAAGGTCAGTTCTGTGTCATGGATCTCTCCAGGGGGTCATGACGACACTGTCATCTCCTGCAAGATGGATAGCATGCTTAATTCAGCATTCTACGTCTCTGTCAGAGCTTCAGCATCCATCATCTCAGCACTGGCACTTTAAATCGGTTACATCAAATTAACCTCACGACTTGCGGCTGAGATTTTACGTTATCAAATTGGTTTTGTCTCCATGACATATGTGACTGTGCCCGTCAAGCCGCCGACTGCTGGTGCTTCAAAATAGCTATCGGTTTCATAAAGCAGGTGATCAAATGAAAAGGTTTCATTATTTTCACAATATCTGTAACACAATCTGTATCGGGTGTCAAACAATAAAGTGTGTAGTGCTCAAATGAAGTGATATGTGAAGAACACACTTTTCATACACAGGAATGACTGCAGTGTCAGTATCTCTGATGCAGAAGGCAGATAAATTGCTCTGGCCGCTTGGTGTTGCGCTCACGGGGATGATGTGTGACAGCTCGGGGAAGGTTTTTGTTCAGGAGTAATTGCTCTCAGGCCTCTGTGCTGTGGTATAGGAGATCCATATTCAAATAAATCATGCCAGGATTAACCAACTCCTCAGCTCACTGAGAGAGAGAAAAATAAGGGGAGGAGGCTTATATATTTGGTCACACGTGCACGTGTATTTGTTTCGATTGTGTGAGCTGGACTTACAGAGGTTTTGTTTGTGTGCGTCATTCACACGGGCTTCTCTGCAGTTTCGCTGGAAGCTGCACACTAATTGTGACCTGTCATTGTTGAGAGGTGTGAGTGACAAGCTTTCATCTCTAGACTGGCTGTAAGTGGCCCGCCTGCAGGGACCACTCAATCACAAAGAGGGCCCACATCTGAGGTAAACGCCCATTTAGTGTTTCAGCATCACACGTCAGACATACAAGCATTACAACATGTTATATATATGGGTACAGATATGCTTGGAGGTTTGCATACCTCATCATTACATATCTTGCAGATCTGCAAATTATTATTATTTTTTTTTATTAGATATATTTTTCCCTTTTCCATTCTGGATCATGTATAAATATGTTTTCCTTCAGTTGTACACGCACAAAAAAAATCTTGTTTGAAAGCAAAGAAATTAAGACATAAATAATATTGTAATTTTTATATTGTTATATAAAATGTATAATTATAATAATAATAATTATTATTATTATTAATCACAATATTTTATATATTTTTTTTAATTAAATAAAAAAGTAAATATCAATTTAGAAACATTAGTATTGCATTAATACTATAATTAAAAACATTTAAAGGTCCCATATTGTACACATTTCTGGAGGTTTATTTTAGTTGTTGATGTCCTTAAGAATATATATTTGTGGTATAAGTGCCAAAATCCATCAATATATTTTTACAGTTCCTTTTTTTAGGAGCTCTGTCAAGAACAGGTCAATTTTGGCCCGTCTAAATAATATTCATGAGCCTCTCTTCTGATTGGCCTGTTGTTTTCTGAGTGACGCACAGCCAGGCCAACCACAAGTAACTACGGTCATGTATGCTGTAGCCTAGCCCAGAGCATAGCCTGCTGTGGTTTGCTGATACTCAACAGGGTATTTCAGAATGATCATTGTTTTTTTCTTTTTCAAACACCGAATGCAGTAAGCTACGTAACTGTTGCTTTAGTAAAGCCCCTTTCACAATGCGCGCTGATTCTGGAAAATTACGGGAACGAGCTCTGTGTGAGCAAAAGCCAGAACCAAATGCCATAAAGGCAGTGTTGTAGTAATGATGCACATTACCGTGCGACTCTTCACGACGAAAAAATACGTGCAAAGTGGACTGAAGCAGCGATCAGGGAGCTCCTCACTATCAGCGCAGATTGTTCGTCAGGTTAGTTTAAGTTTAGTGAAATGTACGCGTCGCATTATACCTCACATCCAAATGTCACGTCTTTACGGGTTGTGTGTAAATCACGCACAGTTTCCGGAAAACAACTGTGAATGAACCATCGACTGAACAGGGTTTTCTCGACTTGTTTTCCGTGTTGTTGTTGCTAAGCAGTGGAATGGACGCGATGTTGTCTGGGGTTTGACAAAAGGAGGGCGGGACGGTGGTTGGTGCTCTGGGTAGTGACTGAAGGCGGTGACTGAGTAGATCGGACGTCACATTTTTACGGAAGTCACAGCGCCTCGTGAAAAGGAACAGCTATTTTATGCAGGCTGTGTGCATTTTACTGTGGATTGACTGATTTGAAACTCATATGGTAGTTACATAGCCCCTAGACCTCAGTTATCATGAAAAAAGCCAGGAAATTTCGATTTTGACAATATGGGACCTTTAAAAATAAAAATAACAATAGAATTTTTGAAATAAAAATGTATAGAACAAAATCAAAATAGCATTATTTTTATTGTTAATATTCACAATAATAGTTGTATTTTATTATTTCAATTATACAAATTAAACAATTCAGAAACATTACTATTGCATTAATACTATTATACTGTAAAACTAAAACATGATATTTAATAATAATAATCATAAAGCAAAACTGCAATATTATTATTCACAGTAATATTTATTATTTTAGTAATACAAATTAAACAACGTAAAAAAGAAATATTACTATTGCTATAATATTGCTATTCTATATTTTTTGAGTTTTCAATAATACATTTTATTGTACAAATGCAAAATTGCATTATTATTTTTATTATTCACAATAGTTTTCAAGTCTCAGTTACACAAATTAAACAAATCAAAGAAATATTACTATTACATTAATGCTATTATGATGTTGACCCACGCAGCAAGACAGACAGCATGTCAGAGAAGAACAAGAGCTAGTTGTGGTGTTCTTAAGGGAACTTTCTGCACAGAACCTTCAGTTCTCACTAGTTGCCAATAGCAATATACTGTAACTGTATATTAAGTTCGAAGTTACATCACACGAAAGGAGGACTTGAGGTCTTTAGGGAGGGATATGCATTTTTGAATATATCTGTCTGAATGTCCCAAGTCACCAGTTTATGAAGAGGAAAAAATGTGATACTCATTCACAATCATAATATCACAACGTAGCTGGTTATAAGACAAGTTTTTGCTTTTTACATCATCTCATTGTGGCCCCTATTTTGCCTGTTTACTGAAGAATAACCACTTTTCAAACAGCAGGCGCCACACTTAGGCAGCCTAGAACTGTCTTTCATATTCTTGATACAGCTGAGATGTAGTTTTCCCATGAATAATGCAACAACATTCTTCTTCTGTGAACAGTTATAAAAAAATGCATGAGGCATCTCTGTGGATGAGTTGAAAAGCTTTTGTTTAAATCTCATTGTTTGGAGGTTAAATCTCCTCCATCTCTCAGCCCAAATGCAGAGCAGCATGATCGGTTCAGCGCGAGCCAGCTCAGAGTCTGCTCTCATTACTGTTCATATGCTATCTCATACAGACACACGCAGAGAAGACCCCCACTTCCCAGTCCCCTACAGTGAGCCGCACGATCGGGATCAGCCCATATTCAATTACTATGAAGATCTTTGATTTGCGACGTAACATGCAAGAAAATTGCTTCTCCTTGGTCGCAAGAAGGAGAGCCTGTCTATCTGACACTGATGCATGCAGATAAGCACAATGACACACACATGCACACACACCCTAAGGAACTAGATAATGTCAAGCCTACATGAAGAAGTACATGATATAGATGTATTTTGTTTTAGCTGAGATGTAGATCTGGCACATGATATATTACATACACAAACTGTAAAATATGATTTTCAGTCTTGTTGTCCTGTTAAAAAATAAATAAATAAATATAGCTGCAAGCAGTGATTACCAGGGTTCAAAGACATTTAAGCAAATATGGAAAAAGACATACATATTGTTAAGCAAGCCTATAACCACCCAAATCCACGATTAAAAAAAAACATTTTTGGCAAATACAGGTAATTTGCCATAGAAACATGATAGTTTCTTTAACGTTTCTGGCTGTTATAGCACCAGCTCTGGTCCGATCTCCTTTAAACTTTGCATGCTTGTTTACAATCACCTGTCGCATGTGCTCAGCAAGTTTCATGAAGTTTGAGTTTTCCTTTAGGCTCTTTTCTAAACAACCCCATTATGGAAAGGAAGGAAAGGAGGTGAAGTGAGGCCAAGTATGGTGACCCACACTAGGAATTTGTGCTCTGCATTTAACCCATCCAAGTGCACACACACAGTAGTGAACACACACACCGTGAACACACACCCGGAGCAGTGGGCAGCCATTGCTGTGGCGCCCGGGGAGCAGTTGGGGGATCGGTGCCTTGCTCAAGGGACTCACTCCCCCCACCTACAATCCCCACCTACATTCACGCCCTTGAAAAGTGGCCAACTTTTTTCCAATTTCTCACAGACCTTTAGGGTCGTGAGTCAAACAGGCCTACCGATTTGTTTGTTCCGATCGGCCTCCGTATACCTTGTCTCAAACTTCATCAGCCAGTGATGGCCATGTTTTTTTTTTTTTTAGATATGCAAATGTCCTTATAGATACTTGTGGCACTTTGGACCACGACTGTGCACAGCGATTTTCATGTTGATAGGACAAATGGCTGCATAGTTGTTTATGTTTTTGCCCTCTTATAGCGCCACCAAGTGGCCAAGCTCCGCTATTTTTTCCCTGTGATCTCAGATTAAACTCTTACGTATGTGTTCTGAGTTTGGTGAAGAAACCTCATTATGTTCAGGAGTTATAGGGGTTTTAATAAAAGTGGCCCTGCCTCTTTTGAACATTTTGGCGTACCTTTGCGACGGTGAGTCGAAAGTTTTTTTTTGATAACTATTGATATTCACTCTCCAGAGAATCTTTTTGCACTGGTTTGGTTCCGATAAGGTGAAAAACCTAGGACTAGTTTGCAAAAGTAGGTTTTTCAAAAATCTGAAATTCATGAAACTTTCACCAGGCTCACAATTGAATCTAAGGCATGCATTTTGTCCGGTGTGAGCCAAGGATTCAAATGACATAAGACACTTGAGTCTGCAACTGGTGGTTTAGGAGTTATGGGCGATTTCATACTTTTGATCGCTGTAGTGCCCCCGTCAGGCCGATTGGGGCGAGCCTTGGTGACGTTGTTGGTGGTGTAAGTACTACCATCCTTCCAAGTTTCAAGTCTCTACAACTTACGGTTTGGTTTGCACAATCAGTTTTACATGGAGATTGCTGATCCTTGGCCATTCTAACAATTACAATAGAGTTTCAGCGCTATGTGCTTGAACCCCTAAAAACTAAAAATAAATACATTTCAGGATTTTTCTCCATATAGTGGACTGAGGAATAAGTGTCTTTTCTAGTGAAACGGTTGGTCATTTATTTACTTTTTAACCACAAATGCTCGTCTTGCCCTAGCTCAACTTCATGTATTAAATTGTCAAGTTAAAAAGGTCACATGTGAATTAGGCGGAAGTACCGACTCAGTAATTACAAAGCGAACGTGCAAAGCAAGTCAAAGTACACATACGAAGAACTAACCACGTGTGACCTTACCTCAATGTGATTAGTCAAGATAAGTCAAGATGAGCATTTGTGGTTAAAAAGTATATACTTCTTTTTTTATTATAAAATGGCCAAACGTTTCACTAAATAAGACGCCGTTCAACCCGTTGATCCCCATCGAAGTCCACTATATGGAGAAAAATCCCTGAATGTTTTCCTCAAAATCCTTAATTTATTTTCGTCTGAAGAAAGAAAGACATGAACTTCTTGGATGACATAAGGGTGAGTAAATTATCGGAAAATTTTTCATTCTGAAAGTGAATTAATCCTTTAAACTTTAAACAATTCAAACTTAAATTTTATGCAGTCTTATTGCTTTTCAAGTAAATGATCTTGTTTTAAGGATATTTCAATATTTTTAACTGGAAAACTAGACAATAATTTCCTTAATCATTGTTTTTGCAGTGCAGAAAACAAACATACAAGCACATGCACAACTCCTACAGAAGCAGGCCTTGTCATCTACAATCCCTGAGGCAGAGAACATGATAATGAGTCTGTCTCCATCCCAGACCTTGGTGTTCATTATTGTTTACATTTGTTTAGCATGCCATTTACGTTTTGAAACATGTGCTCTTATGTAATGTGGCTCATTAGCGGGGTATGAGGATGAGTGGAAAGGTGCTACAGACAAAAAGGGACTGCATTAAAAACTAACCTGGACTGACACGAGAGAAACAACACTGCTTAAAGCAATAGAGCTGAAACTAAATCCAGGATGCTCAGATCGTCTGATTGTTTCCCACAATGCACTGCTACATTACCTCAGTCCATGCTACTGTTTCTTAATCTTGGTCCAGGGCGTCCCCTAAGACTGCACATGTTGGACGTGTCCTTTATTTGTCACCCAGATGAGATCAAGATCAGGGCTAATGAGATGATGAGATGAATAAGGTGTTTTAAAAAAGTAATTTGAGTCAAATTACCCAAAGCACAACTCTGTAATTAGAATTAGAGCTAGTAGTTTCAAAGGGCTATTCACACTGACAGGGATTTGCTGTGATATAAAGTGACTCATTTGTCACATGAAGTAATTTATTTTCATTTTAATGTGATGTTTTCCTGTGCTATGAGCAACCATTGATTATGTAATGATGAGAAAAGATTAACCATATGCAAATGAGAAGTAGACCAATAGGAGTGAAGATACTAGAGCTCACATGATCTGTCTCCTGTCACATAGTTAAGTATCAGAAAGATGGAGGACATATGTTTTTAATATGATTGATTTCACAGTTCTATATGATTCGTATCTGCCTATATAAAGAAATGTAATTTAAAAAATGTGTGATGTATTGCACACTGCTGCAATTTATATTCAAATGCTTTATGTTTTTTTTTTAATGTTTATTTTTAGTTCAGGAAAAACTGATTGCTTGTCAGATTAGAATGGAATCTGTTTTTACAGCATTTGTGATTTTGACTATGGCCTTATGTATAGCCCTCCAATGAAGTCAGGACTTGCAGCAGCATAAATGCCCACTAGCAACAAACTCTACAGCAACCTGGTGATTTCCAGTGATAAAATCTGTCAGTGTGAACGGGGCAAATGCATCAAGTATCTACAACGTGTGGTGTTGAGACCAAGTTTTAAAACCAATTGTTTGTCACACTGTCCAAACAGTTTTCAGTAGAGATTTTCACCCCATTGTTAGCTGCAGGATGCATGATACAATGTGCACAGATGGATAGATCTTCCACATTTACAGTCAAGTGTCAAGCCAAACGAGTTGGACTTGAACTTGTGCCCACCACGCTCTCTCTGGAGGAGAACATGGATTATTTGCTGTGCCCAACCAAACACACACAAACAAAATGTTTTCCTAATGCAGTACAGTATTTGAGGCAGGGATGTTGAACAGTAGCAGTACTTTGGTCAATACTAAAACAGATTAGTTCAAAACTTAAGTTACTTAATTGTGAAATACTGGTCCTACTTTATATTAGGTGGCTTAACTACTAGGTACTTACATCAAAAAATACGTACAATGTACTTTTGAGGTGGGATACAGGTAAGGTTACGGACAGGTTTGGCGGTATAGGTAACATAATATAAGTGCTGTTAAATCGATTAATCGTGATTAATCACATCAAAAATAAAAGTTTGTGTTAACGTATGTATACTGTAAATATATATGTAAGGGAATATTTACATGTATATATTATGTAAACACAAAGTTGTATTTTTAATGTGATTAATCGTGATTAATTGATTTGACAGCACCAATATAATTTATTTTCTAAATGACAACACTAATATAAGTACTGTCAAATCGATTAATTGCATCCAAAAATGAAAGTTTGTTAACATAATGTATGTGTACTGTAAATATATATATTGAATATTTACATGTATATATTATGTAATCACAAAGTTGTACTTTTATTGTGATAAATCACAATTAATCGATTGCAGCACTAAAATAATATATTTTCTAAATAACAACACTAATATGTGCTGTCAAATTGATTAATCAATTAAGTTTGTGTTAACATATGTGTACTGTCAATATATAAGGATTAGTTACCTGTATATATTATGTAAACAAAAAGTTGTATTTTGATGCAATTAATCGTGATTAATCAATTTAACAGCACTAATATGATGTATTTTCTAAATAACAACACTAATATAAGTGCTGTCAAATTGATTAATCGTGATTAATCGGATCCAAAATAAGTTTGTCAAAATAATATATGTGTACTGTAAATATATACTGTATAAGTAATTTTTACATCAAATGTCAAATTGATTAATCGCGATTAATCGCATAAAAAGTACAACTTTGTGTTTACATAATATATACATGTAAAATTCCTTATATATTGACAGTACACATATATTATGCTAACACAAACTTTTATTTTGGATGCGATTAATCGCAATTAATTGATTTGACAGCACATATTAGTGTTGTTATTTAGAAAATACATTATATTAGTGCTGTCAAATTGATTAATTGCGATTAATCACAATAAAAGTAAAACTTTATGATTACATAATATATATTTGACAGCACTAAAACAACAGCAGTAATAAAAGTGCTGTCAAATCAAATAATTATATATATATAGCTAAAAAGAATCTAAAGTATTTTAAGTAGACGCTATTCTTTTTAACCTAATATAAAGTGGGAATGAAATACTTGTTGTCATTGTAAATAAAATGTATGTGTTTTCTAGAAAACAACACTTATATAAGTGCTGTCAAATCGATTAATCACATCCAATTAATAGATTAATCAATTTAACAGCAGTATTTTCTAAATAACAACACTAATATAAGTGCTGTAAAATCAATATATACTTTCTATTTAAAGAATCCCAATCAAAACTACTACAGTTTCCACATACAGTATATATTAAGCAACTTAACTGTTTTTAACATTGATATTAATAAGAAATGTTTCTAGAGCAGCAAATCAGCTGAACATTCAGCTTTGCCATCACAGGAATAAATTACATTTTAAAATATATATAGATAGAAAACAGGTATTTTTAATTTGGTATAATATTTCACAATATTTACTATATTTGTTATAATAAAGGCTTGCTGAGCATAAGAGACTTTTTTCATATATAATCTTTAAAACAATCAAAAAATCTTACTCCAGACCTTTGAACATTAGTGTATATAGTTAGACCAAAGAGATTAGTGCCATGAAATCCTGGTATTGTGATAGTCCTACTGGAGAGACAACAGATAATAAGTGTGCTTCATTATTATATCAGTGTTCAGTTTGATTTAGCCTGAATGCATTAAACTTCACCAAGGCGGTGAGGGCTGCTCCTGACCTTGCTCTTAGCTGTCCAGAATGTCTGGCAGTGAAAAGTGTGCCCCAGTTACATTTTTCCCCATCAAAAAAATGTGTGAAAGAGATTGTGGAGAAGGGAGCTCTGTGTTCCATGCTGTGATCAGTGAGGGAAGAGCATGTCTTCGCATTACCGAGACCTCTGTCACCTGCAGCAAGTGCCAAGTGAATAAAAAAGCCTCTTCTTGGCTGTGCATTAGGACATTGGCCTCTTACCAAAAAGATGAAAAGCGTTTTAGTGAAACTACATATGCATCCTCACATGCAGATATTTCTCAACACTCACGCCACCCACCCACATGCGTATCCTTTGCAGATCCATGAGATCTGCTCTTGAGGGGTTTCTGATAGAGTATAATGACAGATAATGCTTTCCTCGTTACTGGAATGAACTTGAATCCATTCCTGTTCCCTCTCTGGTCGTGACCTCTTACCTTACTTGCAATGTGTGGGGCCCTTGATGTCTCTGGGCTGTGGAGTTATCCATCTTCTCTTATTGAGTTTGTTCACAGTCTGAGCTCTGCTGGTGTTTTTGAAAGACTCTGTTTCTCCTCTATGACCTGAGGGAGACAGTCTGTCTGTGTCTGTCTTCGCAATGTTTCACCTGCCTTCACACTTTCATCTGCTCAACACCTCAACACACACCACACCTGCTTAGAGAGAAAGAAATGATCCGGTAGCTTGTAACTCTGTATTTGTAGAACTGTTTTACTTGATATTTCAATTTTACATTCCTTACGTATGTGTAAAGATACATATGAATATATTTACACATGTGATAGTACATTAATAGACTGTTGCTTTAGGATGTATTTTCAATATGTGATTGTTTACTTAGTTAAGCAGTGCAATATAAAATCAGAAATTTGGTCATGATTTTGTTTGATTTGAATTGATTATTTTAGTTTGATTCATAATTCATAATTATTTCAAATAAATTGCTAGACACAAATGTAGGGACAATCAGTGTGTTTGTGTTTGGAGTAGTCTGGATTTGATGCATTTAAACCAGGTCAAGAACTGCGTTTTGCATGCATATTCCATAAATGAATGCATAAATCATTTCAGTGATTTATTACATTTGATAATCACTGCATTGAATCTTTATTGTCAAAACAATGGGTTGTGATGCACCGATTCATATTATAGTATCAGTGGTTTCCTGAGCTAACTGCTTATAGTTAGTTCTATTTATAGGCATTGTCTAGCAATAAAGAATTGGCTCCTGCTGTGTGGAGAAGGCAAAGACCCTTGTGCTCACGAGTTTAGGCACAGCTGTACAGATAGCAGCAGTGATCAATAAAGTCCTCAGGTCCAGCTTGCTAACATTTTATTACTGATAATATCAATGAAATGAAAATTTGTTATGGGACTCTAAGTCACAAGGTTGGTTTTCTAGCAAACAACAACAACTTCATATGTAAAATATGATCTTCTTGCATGAAACATATGACATGCATATACATATTTACATATTTAGTTTTTATGGTGGCCAAGTGAGCTCAACACGCTGCAAATGAAAAAAAAAAACACATGCAAATAAAAAAAGCACCAGCAAATTAAGAAAACATCGTCATCAGTTTAACAACAAACACACTGAAAATGCTCACAACACAACCAAAAGAAACACGCTAAGGGAACCGCAACAAGTGATGAACATGGCTGGGACATGCTTATCAATGTCTACTCTAAAAGGTGAGATATCTGTTTATTTTAACACCCTAATAATATGATTCCTTACCTTTTTGATAATATTATCCTAAATAAGCTGACCAAATACAAGTTTTTTTAGTTGGCTGTGTTGTGAGTATTTGTAGCACATTCCGTAGTTGGTTGTGTTGCAAGAATTTGTAGCATGTTCTGTAGTTGTGTCACAGTTCTGTCTGTTTGTCATTGGTTTTTCCCATTTGTCTTTCCCCCGTTGATCTGTCATTTGGTTTAGCCCTTCGTCAGTGTGATTCCCTGCACCTGTCCTTGTATAATTAGTCACCTGTGTTTAATGATTAGTCACCCTTTATAAGTTTGTCTTTCAGTTCAGTTGATGTCGGTCTTTATTTGATGTTACTGTTACATGTGTGTGGATTATCCTGCCTGTTCCTGTCTGTTCCTTGAAGAAGATATTAAATATAGTGTTAATTGTTGATCTCGACTTCGTCTCGTTCATCCAGCACGTCTATACCGTAACAGAAAGACCGACCGTAACAGTTTACCCGGCATGTTTTCCCTGCGTTTATTTTTTCCCGTTTTTTTACTCAGTGTTTGTTTTTTCGGTTTATCATGGACCCTACTGTTCTCCTGATCCTCCTGAGGCAGGGGGAACGCTCTCTTGAGGACCACACACGTGAGTTTCTCTTCCTGGCGAACCAGTCACACTTCCCGGATAGCAGCCTATGCGTCCACTACTACCTCGGACTGAACTCTACCACCAAGGCGCTGCTATCCGGGGAGGGTCCTCAAGAGAGCCTGCCGGATTTCATCGAGTGGGTGCTGGCGTCCTGCCAATCATCCTGCACTGTCGACATTGTCAAGGAGGACGTCAGCCCCACTCCAGACCCAGAACCCAGCCAACCATCACCCCGACATGCGGAGTTACAGCCCGAGCCCACCGCTGATGGAGAGCCAGAGCCGAGAGCGACAGAGCCAGAGCCTGACCCATCTGACCAGGTGCGAGAGCCGGCATCAACATCCGTGACGGTGGATTGCCACGTGGAGCAAGAGAGGGCGATAGAGAGCCCTGCCCACTGCACCACCGCTGAGGGTGAGATTGGACCTCAATCTGGGGATTTAATTGACTTTTTTTCTGTTCTGGACAATAATTCTGAGGATTTAATATACTTTGATACCGATTTACCTACCTGTCATGTCCAACCTGTCTGGGAGAAATTCCCACCCACCCTCCCTCTGCTGCCAATGTCTCCGTCTGTTTGGCCACCGCTGTCCCCTGACAGCCCCTCAGCTCACCCTCAGCCCACCACCTGTGCAGTGGGCTCACCGCGGGACTGCCAGCGTCCATCGGCGTCTCGGCTGGAGGATCCCTCAGCTCCGCCTCCAGCCTCCGAGTCCAGGACTCCGCCTCGGCCCTTCGACCCCGCGGTTCCACCACGGCTCTCGACGCCCTCCTCTACACCGTCGCCCGTCGATCCACCAGCTCCACCGGGCTCCATCGTCTTTTCGGCTCCGCCCTGGTCAGTCGTCACCCCATCGTCACCTCAGGACTCTGCTCCTCCGGCTGTGCCTCGTCGCGCCGTCCCACCGGCTCCTTGGGACTCCTCCTTCCTGCGGGCACAGCCTCCATCCTCTGTCGCTCCGGCTCCGCCGCGGATCTCCGGGACTCCGCCTCCGCCTCGGGCGCCAGAGCCTGTTCCACCTTGGCCCTCCGGATCCTCGGCGTCACCCCGGATCATCGGCTCTCCGTCTTCGCCTCGGGCTCCTTCTCCATCTGCTCCGCCTCTGTCAGTCGGCCCCATGGAGTCGGCACGCCTTTGTCCACCATGGTTCCTCCCTCCGTCGGCTCCACAGTGGGCCGTCATCATGGCTGTGGTCTGGGTCTGTTCCTCCTGCCTTACGCCCCACCCATGTCCTCCCTGGCTCCTCCCTCCGTCGTCGCCCCTCTGGACTGTACTGTCTGTCACCTGGACTTTTGTTTTGGTCCCCCTCCTGGACATTTTCCTTTTTTTTCGCCCCTCTTTTCTGTTTTGTTTTTCTTTTTCTACGGCGCGAGGACGCGCCTATTCGGAGGGGGGCGTAATGTCACAGTTCTGTCTGTTTGTCATTGGTTTTTCCCATTTGTCTTTCCCCCGTTGATCTGTCATTTGGTTTAGCCCTTCGTCAGTGTGATTCCCTGCACCTGTCCTTGTATAATTAGTCACCTGTGTTTAATGATTAGTCACCCTTTATAAGTTTGTCTTTCAGTTCAGTTGATGTCGGTCTTTATTTGATGTTACTGTTACATGTGTGTGGATTATCCTGCCTGTTCCTGTCTGTTCCTTGAAGAAGATATTAAATATAGTGTTAATTGTTGATCTCGACTTCGTCTCGTTCATCCAGCACGTCTATACCGTAACAAGTTGGTTGTGAGTATTTGCAGTGTGTTTCTGTTGGTGGCTGTGTTTTGAGTATTTGCAGCACTTTCTGTAGTTTGGTTGTGTTGAGAGTATTTTCAGCACATTTCTGTAGTTGGCTGTGTTGTGAGTATTTGCAGCACGTTTCTGTAGTTGGCTGTGTTGTGAATATTATCAGCACGTTTCTGTAAAATACCCTCCACTACACCACTGTAGATAATGATAAACATTTTCAACATTTACAAAGCAGCGTTTGTATTCATCTAGGCTAAACTATTTTTTATTTCAGATGTGTATATGCCTACAGTTTACAGCCTACGCTAAATAACCACTAAACGTTTGTTTTATTTAACACACGGAAATGTTCATTTAGCGTTTTTACGTCCGCTGTGCAAAAAAAGATCCACTGTACCGGGGTTTAATCTCTTTCGCTTAGACTCCAGCACCAGGCCAGCAGAGCTGAATGTGAGCTCGCTTGATGTGCTAGTGGCTGGCAGCGGGAGCTGCTTGGCACTTTTGTAAAGTGTCACGTGACATGACGTGTTGATAACCTTATCAAAGAACTTAATAAAATATAAAATAGATATTCTGAAATATTTAATATAGGCTATAGGGAATTGTACGCAACATACATAGATTTTTTTATTTTATTTTGTTTTTAATGACCCGCCCCAGCCCGCAAATAAAGTGACAGTTTCTTTACCCGCCCCAACCCGACCCGCGGGTTACCGTGTATTTGCAATGCATTTCTGTAGTTGGTTGTGTTGTGAGTATTTGCAGTGCGTTTCTGTAGTTGGCTGTGTTGTGAGTAATTGCTATGCGTTTCTGTATTTGATTGTGTTAGGAGTATTCTGTATGTTTCTGTAGTTGGCTGCGTTGTGAGTATTTGCAATGTGTTTCTGTATTTAGTTGTGTTGTGAGTATTTGTAGCACGTTTCTGTATTTGGCTGTGTTGTGAGTATTTGTAGCGCGTTTCTGTAGTTGGCTGTGTTGTGAGTAATTGCAGCACGTTTCTGTAGTAGGCTGTGTTGTGAGTATTTGCAGCACGTTTCTGTAGTTGGCTGTGTTGTGAGTAATTGCTATGTGTTTCAGTATTTGGTTGTGTTGGGAGTATTCTGTATGTTTCTGTGGTTGGCTGTGTTGTGAGTAATTGCTATGTGTTTCTGTATTTGGTTGTGTTGGGAGTATTCTGCATGTTTCTGTAGTTGGCTGTGTTGTGAGTATTTGCAATGTGTTTCTGTATTTAGTTGTGTTGTGAGTATTTGCAGCGTGTTTCTGTAGTTGGCTGTGTTGTGAGTATTTGCAATGTGTTTCTGTATTTAGTTGTGTTGTGAGTATTTGCAGCGTGTTTCTGTAGTTGGCTGTGTTGTGAGTAATTGCTATGTGTTTCTGTATTTGGTTGTGTTGGGAGTATTTGCAGCGTGTTTCTGTAGTTGGCTGTGTTGTGAGTAATTGCTATGTGTTTCTGTATTTGGTTGTGTTGGGAGTATTTTGCATGTTTCTGTAGTTGGCTGTGTTGTGAGTATTTGCAATGTGTTTCTGTATTTAGTTGTGTTGTGAGTATTTGCAGCGTGTTTCTGTAGTTGGCTGTGTTGTGAGTAATTGCTATGTGTTTCTGTATTTAGTTGTGTTGGGAGTATTCTGCATGTTTCTGTAGTTGGCTGTGTTGTGAGTATTTGTAATGTGTTTCTGTATTTAGTTGTGTTGTGAGTATTTGCAGCGTGTTTCTGTAGTTGGCTGTGTTGTGAGTAATTGCTATGTGTTTCTGTATTTGGTGCGTTGGGAGTAGTCTGTATGTTTTTGTAGTTGGCTGCGTTGTGACTATTTGCAATGTGTTTTTGTATTTAGTTGTGTTGTGAGTATTCACAGCACATTTCTGTAGTTGGCTGTGTTGCGAGTATTTGCAGCGCGTTTCTGTAGTTGGTTGTGTTGCGAGTATTTGCAGCGCGTTTCTGTAGTTGGCTGTGTTTGCGTATTTGCAACGTGTGTCTGTAGTTGGCTGTGTTGCGAGTATTTGAAGCACATTTCTGTAGTTGGTTGTGTTGCGAGTATTTGCAGCGTGTTTCTGTAGTTGGCTGTGTTTGTGTATTTGCAATGTGTGTCTGTAGTTGGCTGTGTTGCGAGTATTTGAAGCACATTTCTGTAGTTGGTTGTGTTGCGAGTATTTGCAGCGTGTTTCTGTAGTTGGCTGTGTTTGTGTATTTTGTTTTGCGGTGCTCAATTTCCTACACCTTCTACCTTATTTTGTTTATTCTCAGGTTAGGTAAAGATAGTCGAATCTGCCCTATCGTATAAGTAATTTTCATACTCACACCATAGGCTTCAGAAGACTCCTCCGTGGTCTGTTCAGTTCAAGTCTATCAATCAGAGTCTTTTGGCAGGCAGGCTTCTTGGTTATAATAAAGTATAATTTTATTGTCTATAGGTTATATATTTTACATACAAATACTACTATATAAAATAAAGAAATATAAAAGAAAATAAATTGCTATCTTAGTCGTTCGAAGGCTTCAATGGCAGGTCGTCATGGCAGGTCGTCTGGCACCGGAGAAGCTGTTGCAGAACCAGCATCTGATGCCCTCTTCGTACTTCAGTCTTTTATACCCAGCAGGTGCATTCCAATGTCCTTTTTGGAAATCCCCTAAGAAAGTACCTATATAACCTCTCTGCATCTTCGCATTCTTTCTTCTCCGGATTCTTCTCCTCTGCTTCACTCTACGCCTGTCTACTACAGAACACTCGACGGTAACATTTGAATTCCTCTTGGTCATTCTTTTTAGCAAAGCTCTTTCTAATACATGTTTGTTTCCTATCTATGTTCTTGCTAGTACATGTTATAAACCTTTTCTTAATAAATGCTTTAAAACAACAAGTATGGTGTTTTACTTAATAAACTACTTTCAATAAAACGTATACAATACAAATGTGTCGTGTCTTTCTTAATAAACTACTTTCAATAAAACGTATACAATACAAATGTGTGGTGTCTTTCTTAATAAACAACTCTCAATAAAACGTATACAATACAAATGTGTGGTGTCTTTCTTAATAAAGCTAACACAATACAAGTGTTATATAGAAGAAAAGGACATACTTGCAACAGGAAAATTGCATATTTCATTAACACCCCAGTCTTGCAAGTTTGTTCTGCATCTTGAAACCCATGTATGGCATGTAACATTTCTTATTCTTGACACATTTGCTTAGTCTAGTATACACTTGTCTTGACTCCGTAACAACGTTCATTTGGAATAAGGTCATATATCGATCCACCCAGGGTCATTTGTTCTTAGGCCATATAATTTTACATTCTATAATTTTTCCACTCACAATATCACCAGTTGGCCAAATTTTGATGTTTTGTTTTATAATTGTCAAATATTGCCCAAATTTTTGTCTCATCAATTTCCCATCAGTAATTTCATGATAACATGCTCCAAACAATTGTCCCTTAGAGTCTTCACAAATAAACGTGCGGCTCCTTCCATTAATCAGACATGTTCTACAAATGTCAACCAATGGAATTCTGGATCTAGGTACAAATACCGTCCCAGTGGCCGTCTACGTCATTTTGAAGCTCTGTCGAGACGTTTGTGTCTAGGGTGGCTGTTCTTTCATCTCCAGAAACTCCCTCAATGTTTTCATCTATGAAATAAACACTTCATCAAATTTCATTACTCTGTTAACATCATTGGTGTACTTGCCATGCAACACATGCGCTAAAAGCAAGTCATCATTTAGCCAACTTTTGTGAGCACTTAAGTCATTGTACCAGTATCTGGCCTCTGGGTGGAGCAACTTCAGTTTACTCTTGCATTGTTTAAATACATCTGTACTCAGGCATGTGATCAACTCGTGTGATCTTACACAGTATTCCATTGTTACATCATCATCATTAAACCAGGCTATCACTTTACATCTTTTAAAGCAATTGTTACACAGATCTCCCATAACAAATCTAGTCTTCTGAATAAATAACATCTGATGATAACACATGCATTCATCTTCTCTAACAGCAATACAGTAGTTCGGATTTCGTGACAACAGTTGACCTTGCAGTTCTTTTAAACTCCTATAAAATATATTACAATTCAAAGTATCGCTATACATACTTTACTTATTTCTTTTATTCTTAGTTACAATGTTCAGTTGTTGCTAATGAACAGCATTATTCTTTCTTAGACAGAATAAATATATAATTACCATTTGGTCGAAATGATCAAGTCGTTCAAAGACAGACTCTGCAGTCATCATTCTGCTATGTGCCATATATTCTCTTCGTGTTGGCAAATTAAGTCTTGGTGTGTCCTTAAGTCTTGAAGTGTTCTGCCTTTATGTTACTAGACGTATGAGGTCTTATAGGATCTAGGTTTGACAACACCCACTTTATCAGGTGCATGAATAGTTGAATGTAAATTAGTGTCGGGGTTATTTTACACCCTTTTTACACTTTTTCATTATCCTTCAGATTCTGAAACAAATCATTCTTATCAGTTTTCTCCAAAATGATTAAAACCAACAGTCCAATTATTGTGATTAATATCACATGAAAATTACTCATGATCCACTTCAAATTTTTCAAAATTTCAGAAATAAAAAAAGTTCCTTTTTCTTCGTATTTGTATTTTTTATTTTTAGAGACCTTACTCTCTTCAATTCCCCTTCTGTACCTTTAGTTTTCTCTGGGTTACTACTTTCTTTAAAATAATGTTTTTTTAGCCACTATGAAATATATGAAATGTGGGCTAGCATTTGCATATATCGCCTTATCAGTGTTAATGGTCTTGGATAGCAACCTACTAATTCCCTGATTCATATTATTTCTGTTACTATCTTTTGTTTGCCCATCACACAATTCCAGTTTCTTTTATATCATAACAATATCTCACCATCCAAAAGAGTTTCAGATGAACTAATCCTTTGTTATGTCCAAATCACCTCTGAAACTTCTTATCAATTTAGAAGCCATATTTGGCTCATCTTCTTTCCTATAGGATTCTGGAATCTCTTCAGGAATTACCCATGTATTTATTTGTTTATCGTTCTCAACTCTTATTCAAACTATAGGTATTGGATATTCCTTCCCTAACTTCTTGTTATCATACTGTACTCTAGCTCGATAATTTCCTACTGTGGATCATTTTATTGGATCCTTAATTTTAATTGGAATTATCTTTCCATACTCACTCATTGCTACTTCTTGCAGCAAATCAAACAGCCTAAACTGTATTATCATCTGATCAGTCATCGTGTTATTCTTCGTTATCAGATTTCTCCACAACAGTGGTTGCTTTAACATTGTTTAAATTTTTACTCCTTGACTTTTAACTCCATCTCCATCTGAGAATATTATCCAATAACTGCCTTTGACTTTTGCCCTTATTCCTGCTCTGTGACTATAACTCTCATTACCTCTGCACTGCCCTGCCCATATACAGCTGATCTAATATATCTCTCTGACCGTGCAAGCTTGGTTTTTAAATTTCTTATTTAATATTTCTAGTACTTTAAAATGCTACATCCCATGTAATTTCCAATCAATATCTAGTCTTGGTTCATTTATTAAAACTATTGTCAGGGCACTCTTACCAGTATTTATCTATTATAATACTGATTTGATAAAAGGTTCTTTTCTCTTTTAAAATGCTTAACTTGTCCTAGAGCTATTTCAACTTCCCTAATGGATTGGCCATACCCTCCTAGACCGGGACATGGATTTCTTAACTTTTGCAAACTTTCATATAATGTATATATTTTCGTTTGTAAACAGCTCTTTACACTCTAATGTTTTTCATTTATCTTTTCTTGCTGTTATTCATCTAAGGGTAACATTTTATGATGTTCTATGTTAACCCCTTCTTTTTCTGACTTTTCAAGTGAATTTCTTTGTTTATCACTAAGGTTGTCAATTTCATAGTCTGGGTAAGTGGTACCTTATCCCTGTATCTTGATCCATTACAGTCAAATTTGTTCTGCTTTTTGCCAAATTCCAAAATACTATAAGTATAGCTATAGTTATCATTGTTACTACAAAGTTTGGTTTTCTTAAGCAGACCTTTTTCCATTTTCACACTATTCTGCTATATTTCCCTCTGCTCGTCCATTTTGTTTCAGTTCCCGTTATCTTGTATCATACAACAGAAAATGGAGTGCTCTGGAATCTCCCTTAGTCGTTAATCATTCGTTTCCTCACATTCCAGCACTTGCTTCTGGATCTGAAGCTTCAACTCTGAAGTTGTTTTGTGTGTTAGAAGACTTTTCTCTATTGACTGGGCTTTCTTCCCCTTCTAAAAGTCTGATCAACACTCAAAACATTCTATTATTTGTTCCCCTTCTTTGGGGGTTATTTCCAATTCATTATTTAATTGATGAATTGTATACTTACGGTGCCAGACGACCAGACCACTGCCGGTAAATATTCGTTGTTCACTCATTGCCTCTTTTTCTTGCTCTGCCATTTACTCAGACTCTAGTTTAGTGTTGAATTCTATTCTTCATTTTTCACTAAACATAGTTTCTCTTCACTTTGGTCCATCCAGAGACATATTATTATTGCTTCCTTAACTTACTAATTTCTGTCTTTCACATTTGTACACTAGAGTAAAGCTGCTCTGTTTCTTTTTATGCATTTCACTGCATTTACATTGCACTCTAGGAATAGGGTTATTTTTCTTTCTCTTGGATTTCTTTTCCAAGAATTTACTTAGTTAAAATTAAATTTCTTTTACTCCAAAATCCAGTTTCAGATGGCTCTATTGTTTGATTGCTATCCTACTCTTCTCACTATCTTATCCATTTTTAGTGTTAAACTTCTAAAAAGGATAAGCTGACTTCTTATTGTCTAACTTTATTATTATTATTAGACATTATCTCTAACTTGACATTTTATTGTTTTTCTTTCTTTGATTTTCTAAGTCACTGTAATACAAGGCTTCGTCCATATATTCATTCTATCTCACATAATTTTGATTTGATCTATAATAAGTATAATTATATACTTCACTTGCATACTGCCATTTCATTTAATTCAGGAGTACAGCATAAAGCTTTATATACAACTATATGTTTCTCTGAAAGTCAATCTTCTTACTCCCTTTGAATGAACTAAGTAGCGTAATTACATTTACACGGTTGAGGTCTAAAACAACTAGTTGTCTATTCTTCTAATGCTCTTATAATCACATTTGCAGATGCCTCTTTTAAGGATTTTGCCCAAATCCGACTTGAAAATTCATCTACTGCTATCAGCATGAATTTATTTCCTGACCTTGATTTAGGATTTAAAGGTCCAGCTATATCTAATGACCATTCTTGACTAACTCTTTCTGGTGTAATTTTACCATAGTCATTTCTTATAGTTTCCTTGTATCTTTTTTGCATACAATTTTTACATTTTAGTCCTATTTGTCTATATTTTTCTTCTAATTGGCAATATTTATATAATTGTCAGATAAAACTTTGCCTATTTAGGTTTATACTGGGATTTTTCATGTATTTTTCATGTATATGTATTTTCTAAACAGTGTTATTCTTGTTTTCTCTGACTACAATTATTCTTCTTAATTTTGCTAACATGTCTACCTCGCAGTTTCCTTGAGCTACTTCTGTGTCATCTAAGGAATGTATAGTTTGATGAATAACTATCGGATCTAACTCTCTTATTAGATCATAAATTTCCTTCTAGTTCACTATGTTCAACAGGTTTTCCACTAAATTTTCCCTATATGTCTACGTTCTCATTTATTCTTGTTTTAACATATTTGCTATCTTTTATAAGAATAACCTAAGCTTTTATTAGCTTATTTTAATCTTACACAAGCTTTTAATAAAGCTATTACCTCTGCAATTTGAGTTATTCCGAGGACACAGCTCTCGTCTCTTAACTCTTCTCCTTTCTTTACTTGTATGATAAATGTCCAATGAGCTATATTAGCGTCCACGAGAGTTTTTGACCTATCTGTGTACACTGTTATTCCTTTAAACACGTTTACTTTCATTTTCTGACATTTTTCTCTACCTCTATTTTATTTTATAGTTTGAACCTAACCAATCACTGTCATCTCAAATTCTGTGCTTTCGGATCTTTTATTTTTCATTAAATGTCCCGTTATTGCTTCATCTATGTTAATTAATATCTTCTGTCCTTGTGCTAGATCTTAACATTCTGCATATCTCTTACTAATTGCTGCTAGTTTCTTCTTGATAGGTAAAAAATTTTTTCTCTGGATTTTTCCAGCTTTCACATCTTTTACAAATTAGTATTTGTAATTACTACTTTCATTTTTTTGTTATTAAATAATAACCAGTTAAATCGCAATCTAAATTTACCTTTTAAGCCTTCTTATAATTTCATCCTTTCTCCTTTGACCTAAACTTAGAATTGTGTCTTTTAAGTCTTGTAGCATTTTCTCTGCTTTTTCAGCCCAACCTAATTTACTACCTTTCATTGTAGCATATTGGTTAAGCTTTTTACTAAGCTTAAGAACTATATCCCTTACATAATTTTAAAGTCCCATCATTTGTTGTACTTTTTTAACCCTTTCTAAAGTTTTTAGATTTGTACTTCACTTTTTTATTCTTTGTGTAATTTCTCTATTCTCTGCTGATATCCAAAATCCTAAAAATTCACCCTTATCTGTCATTACTTTCTTAATGTTCGGTTTCAATCCTGCCTCCGCTTGGCGATTCACCACTTTCTTTACAGTTTTTACAAGTTTTTCCATTGTTATCAATGATTAATATATCACCACCATAAATCTCTAATTGCTTTAGTATTTCCTTATGAATAGTTTAGTAACTTCATTACGGTTTACATATTACTAAGTTTGTTGCAATTGTTTAAAAACATAATGTGTATTACTTAAAGTAAAAGCAGTTTTTTTTTTTTGATTCTTTTCTGTTAATGGAATAGACCAAAAGCCATTCGCTAAATCTAGCTTTAGTTAGAAATCTTCCATTTATAACCTTTTAACTGTGTCTCTAGCATTACTTACATAACGTCTATCTGGTTTCATTACTCTGTTCAATGCTTTACGATCTGTAACTAGTACGTTTTGTCTAGTTTTGGTACTAATTGTATGGGACTATTTTTTATCGCAGACTTAACTTCTTTAAGTACTCCCTGTTCTACTAGCTCATCTATTGTTTGATTTAATTCTTCTTTGGCCATTTTAATTTATTGGATATTGCCTTTGAGGCTTATGTATTCCATCTATTATTTCATGCGCCTATTTATCACTTACTTTTCCACACTCATTTTTATATTTCCTATACGGAGCTTTTCCCATGAATTGTATTAATTCATTTTTCGCTTCTTCTGATCCTATCATTTTGTTTCATATTCTATTTAATTCGTGTTCGATATCTACATTTTTTTTTTTTTTTTAATCTCAGGACCTTTTTTTTTAGATCTCTAGCAGCTACTAAGTTTTCTATACCCTTTAACATCTTAATGCCGAATTTATCTCCTATTTGTTTCTTGTCTATATTTATATTATAAGCTTGAATTAAAATACTGTCTGTAAATTGTATTGGCTCTGTTATAGTGGTCACATCTGCTCCTGTATCCAAAAATACTCTCCTTCTAAATCAACAAATAAATGTTCTTCATATGCTATTACTCTCTGGTCACAAATGTTCCGTTTTTACAGACCAAATGTCCTTCATTGTGGTACTTTTTGTTTTTTCTCTATTACTCCTGTTTCATTCCCTACATTTGACTGCATATCTTTTTAGACTATTGTCTTTATCAAAATTATTATTATTATTATTTTTTAAATAGTTCTGTCTAAGATGAGAGATCTACTGCCTGAACACACATTAAATTTGATTCTTCTGTTTTACACTTTTGAATCACACGGCTTCTTTCTTCTGGAGTCATTTTTCTTCATCTATCTTCTGAAATATAATTTGATTTTCCAGGATTACTTCCTATGTCATTTTTTCCTATTCTTGTATTATTTTTCTCCCTGATTTTCATACTCTGTTTTTTTTTTCTCTCTAGTACCTCTGTTTTTTTTTTTTTCTCTCTCTCTGTCTAATTTGAAAATCAGTATTATATGTTTTCCCTTCACTCACTTTTGTATTCTGCTTTTTCAACAGATTAACTTTTTGTTGTTTTTGCCTAAGTATATTTTGGGATTCTTCTTTTCACTATTCTTACATGGTGATAACTCAGATCAAATTAGCTAGTCTCTCTTCTATTTATTTCTTAGCTACAGTATTCTAAAATTGCTATTAACTTATATCCGCCTGGAATATTTCATCCTACATCTCTTAATAACCTTACTTTATCTGTCATAGGTATCTCTTCTTCTATCGATAACCATACACTTAACTCTGGAACTTGATCTTTGGACGCGTTTATTAACATTTCCTTCCATTGCGTATATTTGTCCTCTGTCACGGTTAAATTCCTCACCCTCTCTATAACTGTTGCTGAAATTGCATGACCTGTACATGTATGGACTAAAGCGAGTTATAGCTCCGCAACCTAAATTTGCATTTTCTGCCGCTTTTATAATCCGATCTGTATAAGCATTATGATTTTCTCCTGCCTTTTTAGATCCTATTTGCTTTCTAACTGCCTCTTTTAACTGAAGTTCTAATAATTTTGCCTGTATATCATTTTGCTCCACTCTACTCTGTGTTGGAGTTGTAAATTCTAATCGCTTCGCTGGAGTCTCCCACATTCCGATTTCTAGTTTTGCTATAGCCTGCCGACCCCGCACAGTATTCAACTCCCTCTTTATTTGCCTTAGTTCTGCGTTTAACCTTTTTATCTCTCTAACTATTTTCTGTTAATTTCAAACCCTTTTGGCATATAATTTGTTTTCCTATTTTTGACCATTCATTTTACCTCGCTTATCTTAGTGGCAAAAGGTGACTGGCTTGCTGTTCGCATTTGCCTGTAAGTTAAATTATTTTCAGGAACAATCTTCCTAACTCATTTTCCTCTTAAATCTCTTCCTTTCTTATTACTAGTGGAATCTTTATACTTAGTTACTTTAATTTCTATTTCTTACTGGTTTTTCGGAGCTCCCTTCTATCTCTCTGTGGCAGAAACTGCCGTTCAGGGGTTTTTATTGCTCCCTTTCTCTCATTGTAAGTTTGTTTTTAATTTTCTCTATTCTTGTTGTTCATTAACAGGCTTATTTTATCCAATGCCTTTTCTACTTATTTTTTCTAGTTAGCATTCCTTTATCACTGCCATTCCAAAATGTCTAAACTGTCCTATTCTTATTAAGGTTAAGTGTATTATTTTAACCTCTCTACTAATTGCAATTTCAATCAAGGACTACATTATTGTTTTATCTTTTAATTTTGAGTATTTTATACGCAACTTCGCCATGCAGTCTGTCATTACGGCATGCATTACAAAATTCCAGTAAGGCGATCCAGTCGTAATTCTAAAGGATCCTGGACTCTGCATACCTAACTATTTTTGTGTATTTTCTATCTCTCTTTTACGCCTGTTCTTCTAGCAGTCTAGAAACGGCACTTATCTGTACGGGTTCTTTTTCAATAACCACAATTCCTCCTCTAGTTTCTTCTATTAAACCATCATACATTATAAATTCAATTTTGCCAATTTTTAATCCCTGTTTATTCAGTCTAATTGCCGATCCTGGCTCTGGCATTATTAAGCTCTCTCTATTACTATTCTCATCCTCTTGTTTTCTTGAAAGATTTCCTTCTTCAGGTTTTAAGCTAATTGTTTCCTTATCCTCTTTTTTACTACTCTCCATTTTTACCTGCTTTCTTAGCACTGTGTTACGTACTCTATTATTACTATGTTATTTTTTATTGAATAAAAATTCAATATACTTAAAACTGAGAATCACTATCTCATTTTTCTTAAACTTTACAGTTTTTAATGTCTCTGGATGGTTACCAAATTATCCCAAATCGTTTTTTCTTCTTTAAACCAACATTCTCTTCTTTTACGGCACTACTCTAACATACGCGTATTTAAGAATCTTTAGTCCTGCATACTTGTATGTTTCGGGGCCTCACCATCATTTAGTGGAGCGTCCCCCACTTGACAGTTTTATAGCCCCTTCTAAGTTTCACAAAAACTTAGCTAATCTCAGGAAGCGCTTTCCCTTCAGAGATTTTTAGTTTTGTGCGCGCACACAACCCTTTATGGGTCGTATAAATAACTCGTTTTGAATTATTTTTAGTTTTCGAGTTTCCTATAGGTTTTCCCTACCTATTAAACTCTATATTTTCGTGCCTAAATCGTATTAGCTGAGTTGAGCAAGTGATCATTGATCCTGGCCAGAAATCAATGGTCAATATGCCCCCCCAACACGTTGGGCGCCATGTTTTGCGGTGCTCAATTTCCTACACCTTCTACCTTATTTTGTTTATTCTCAGGTTAGGTAAAGATAGTCGAATCTGCCCTATCGTATAAGTAATTTTCATACTCACACCATAGGCTTCAGAAGACTCCTCCGTGGTCTGTTCAGTTCAAGTCTATCAATCAGAGTCTTTTGGCAGGCAGGCTTCTTGGTTATAATAAAGTATAATTTTATTGTCTATAGGTTATATATTTTACATACAAATACTACTATATAAAATAAAGAAATATAAAAGAAAATAAATTGCTATCTTAGTCGTTCGAAGGCTTCAATGGCAGGTCGTCATGGCAGGTCGTCTGGCACCGGAGAAGCTGTTGCAGAACCAGCATCTGATGCCCTCTTCGTACTTCAGTCTTTTATACCCAGCAGGTGCATTCCAATGTCCTTTTTGGAAATCCCCTAAGAAAGTACCTATATAACCTCTCTGCATCTTCGCATTCTTTCTTCTCCGGATTCTTCTCCTCTGCTTCACTCTACGCCTGTCTACTACAGAACACTCGACGGTAACATTTGAATTCCTCTTGGTCATTCTTTTTAGCAAAGCTCTTTCTAATACATGTTTGTTTCCTATCTATGTTCTTGCTAGTACATGTTATAAACCTTTTCTTAATAAATGCTTTAAAACAACAAGTATGGTGTTTTACTTAATAAACTACTTTCAATAAAACGTATACAATACAAATGTGTCGTGTCTTTCTTAATAAACTACTTTCAATAAAACGTATACAATACAAATGTGTGGTGTCTTTCTTAATAAACAACTCTCAATAAAACGTATACAATACAAATGTGTGGTGTCTTTCTTAATAAAGCTAACACAATACAAGTGTTATATAGAAGAAAAGGACATACTTGCAACAGGAAAATTGCATATTTCATTAACAATTTGCAATGTGTGTCTGTAGTTGGCTGTATTGCGAGTATTTGAAGCACATTTCTGTAGTTGGCTGCGTTGTGAGTATTTGTAGCGCGTTTCTGTAGTTGGCTGTGTTGTGAGTATTTGTAGGACATTTCTGTAGTAGGCTGTGTTGTGAGTATTTGCAGCGCTTTTCTGTAGTTGGCTGTGTTGTGAGTAATTGCTATGTGTTTCTGTATTTGGCTGTGTTGGGAGTATTCTGCATGTTTCTGTAGTTGGCTGTGTTGTGAGTATTTGCAATGTGTTTCTGTATTTAGTTGTGTTGTGAGTATTTGCAGCGCGTTTCTGTAGTTGGCTGTGTTGTGAGTAATTGCTATGTGTTTCTATATTTGGTTGTGTTGGGAGTATTCTGCATGTTTCTGTCGTTGGCTGTGTTGTGAGTATTTGCAATGTGTTTCTGTATTTAGTTGTGTTGTGAGTATTCACAGCGCGTTTCTGTAGTTGGCTGTGTTGTGAGTAATTGCTATGTGTTTCTGTATTTGGTTGTGTTGGGAGTATTCTGTATGTTTTTGTAGTTGGCTGCGTTGTGAGTATTTGCAATGTGTTTTTGTATTTAGTTGTGTTGTGAGTATTCACAGCACATTTCTGTAATTGGCTGTGTTGTGAGTATTTGTAGCACGTTTCTGTAGTAGGCTGTGTTGTGAGTATTTGCAGCACGTTTCTGTAGTTGGCTGTGTTGTGAGTAATTGCTATGTGTTTCTGTATTTGGTTGTGTTGGGAGTATTCTGCATGTTTCTGTAGTTGGCTGTGTTGTGAGTATTTGCAATGTGTTTCTGTATTTAGTTGTGTTGTGAGTATTTGCAGCGCGTTTCTGTAGTTGGCTGTGTTGTGAGTAATTGCTATGTGTTTCTGTATTTGGTGTGTTGGGAGTAGTCTGTATGTTTTTGTAGTTGGCTGAGTTGTGAGTATTTGCAATGTGTTTTTGTATTTAGTTGTGTTGTGAGTATTCACAGCACATTTCTGTAGTTGGCTGTGTTCTGTGTTTGCGTATTTGCAACGTGTGTCTGTAGTTGGCTGTGTTGCGATTATTTGCAACGTGTGTCTGTAGTTGGCTGTGTTGCGGGTATTTGAAGCACATTTCTGTAGTTGGTTGTGTTACGAGTATTTGCAACGTGTGTCTGTAGTTGGCTGTGTTGCGAGTTTTTGAAGCACATTTCTATAGTTGGTTGGTTTGCGAGTATTTGTAGCGCGTTTCTGTAGTTGGCTGTGTTTGCGTATTTGCAACGTGTGTCTGTAGTTGGCTGTGTTGCGAGTATTTGAAGCACATTTCTGTAGTTGGTTGTGTTGTGACTATTTGCAACGTGTGTCTGTAGTTGGTTGTGTTGCGAGTATTTGAAGCACATTTCTGTAGTTGGTTGTGTTGCGACTATTTGCAACGTGTGTCTGTAGTTGGCTGTGTTGCGAGTATTTGAAGCACATTTCTGTAGTTGGTTGTGTTGCGAGTATTTGCAACGTGTGTTTGTAGTTGGTTGTGTTGCGAGTATTTGCAACGTGTTTCTGTAGTTGGCATTTCTGTAGTTGACTGTGTTGCGAGTATTTGAAGCACATTTCTGTATTAGGCTGTGTCGCGAGTATTTGCCACGTGTTTCTGTAGTTGGCTGTGTTCCAAGTGTTTGCAGCATGTTTCTGTATTTGCACTGCAAAAAAAGGTTTATCTTACTTAGTATTTTTATCTTGTTTCTAGTCAAAATATCAAAAAAATCTTTAATTGAGATGCATTTACTAGATAAGCAAAATTACACAAGAAAATGTATCTTGTTTTAAGCAAAATACACTTAATTTAGTTTTATTAAAGTAAAGTAAAATTATTTGCCAGTGGGGTAAGTAAAATATTCTTAAAACAAGAGTGTTTGACTTTTAAAAATGACTATTTTTTTTAAGTAAACCACACTTAACTGAGCTTTTTCTCCCTGGAAACAAGACTATATATATTTTGTGATTTTGCTCCAGTACATGCATCTTAATTACAGAATGTTTAGATATTTTAACTAGAAACAAGAAAAAAAGTGTTTTTTCAGTGTGACTGTGCTTTGAGAATTTGCAGCGCGTTTCTGTATTTGGTTTGCAAGTATTTGCAGTGTGTTTCTGTAATTTGGCTGTGTTGTGAGTATTTGCAGCCCATTTCTATATTATGAGTATTTGCAGAAGATATGTTATTAAAATTATGATGCTTTCTTATTTAACTGCTGCTTTTTCTATTTGCATGTGTTGCAGTTGCAACGAGTTGGCTCTTTCGGCCACTGTATGTATTCATTTATGGTTTTTTTTTTGTTTTGACCTTTACTCTCACAGTCGGCCAATAAAAAATAATTGGTAATTGTCATTCAGTCGTCATTGACATTCAGTAATTGATAACTTAATTTGTAAGACCTTTGAGTACATCAATAACTTCAACTTTAATAACATTGATTACCCCATGGATGAGTTTATTAAATCAACTGTAATCTTAATAACATTGGATTTAGTATGTTGGGAACAGTGTAACCATTAACACTGCCATGTGATCTCTCTATCTTTAAGTCAAAGGTTGTACTAGTTGTGACCATACAGCAGAGAGAAAACAATCCTAAATGCAAATTAAAATATTGTTTTTTATAGTAAAGCTGGAGAAAACACACATCTTTAGTTGGTGACATCAAGACGTGCATCCAATGTGTTGACCCGTGTTAAATCTGCCTTTTGAAGCAAAACCAGTTTAGAACCAAACAATTAGATTCAGTCAGTAAATTTGTGGTGAGACCCTTTCATGCCATTTATCTAGACTGTTATATACTGTTATATACTGTTATATTTCAGCTTTCCACTTCATTTCCATGACCTGGCATATTCTAAAACCCTGAAAAGACCAGCAAAAACTTAATGTCTTGAGATCTATGCAGGAATAACATGCTATGGATCAGCACCCTCACAGTATGAGCTCTTTTTGCTCCTGCTCTGTCTGGTTTTCTTATCAAATTTGCCCAGTTAATCAATTCCCACAACAAAAATAGTCCTCAGGCAGGAAATGAGTGATAGCGCAGAACGATCCTTTCGGCATGATGTAACTATGAACCTCTCGGTGCTCCCCTGGGACAGCAGTGACCTTGACAGTCCTTCCTTCATAAATCAAAGGACCATGGAGAGTTGGGTGAAGGGAGACAAAAAGAGACAGAGGAGGAAAGCGAGACAGAGAGAGTGCAGCAGTTCCCCAATAGCAATGTGGAAAGAAGCCTATTGTTCTGACATTTGGGCTTAATTAGTGTACCGTTGAACTCTGAAAAAAGCTGAAAATGGGAGTTGTGTCTGAGGCGCCAGAAGGTGTAACAATGACCCTGTTTACAAAACGTTGTTTGTGGCAGGACTGAAAAAGGTATTTAACAGAGTTCAGATTTTACGTATTTATTTTGAACCAATCATTTAGTGATCCATTCATAAAGCTGATCATTTACTTAGTTGAGAAATCGTCTATTTGAACGAATCGTTTGAATGAATGACAGAATGACTTTTTTTTTCTATGCTTTAGGGTGTAATTTCTCAGCCCAAATGG